>NC_139585.1:14978176-15100676 GCF_946808225.1 Silurus aristotelis | reverse complement strand
TTATACTGCAGCCTGCTTGAAAAAGTCTTTGCTTTCTTTAACCACTAAAGCATTTTATCCTCCTCATCCCTCTGTCACTCTGCTCCCACTGATTCACTTGTGACCATAGGATACATTTTAACACTTTAAATACAAAATTTTTATAAACTGTTATACTAAGCTGCTTGGTCTTTTTTATATTTATATATATATATATATATATATATATATATATATATATATATATATATATATATATATATATATATATATATTTTTATATATATATATATATATATATATATATATATATATTTTTATATATATATTTTTATATATATATATATATATATATATATATATATATATATATATATATATATATATATATATATATATATATATATATGCTGGACTTTGGATTATGAAGACACTTTATTTTGTTTTATTTTTTTATTTTTGTTTACAAATGCAGCAAGATTATTATAGACAGAAAGCCCAGGTTAAATGCTAATTTAAGTGATAATTTTATTTTTTTTTTTTTTTGGTGAGAAATAGTCTATGAGACTATTATATAATTATATAATTAAATATCATTAATTACTCTTCATGGTTTTCCACCAACTGTGTGTGTGGGGTGAAAATAAAGAGCTGAAAAGTGGAAGAAACGCGTTTGCTGAGTCGCATCAGGGCCTCTCATTAAACTCTGCCCATGGGTGTTTTCACGCCTTTAACAGCCAATCTAATGAACTGTTTATTTATTTATTTTGCCGACAAGGTACCTTACTTACTTGTACAAAAGTGTATAAGGAAAGAAGGTTGTTTTTCAGCAAATATGATTTTTAATTATTGATAGCAGTCTACATGTGACATGTAATATATTTTTATATATATATTTTTTTGATAGAGCATCAGTTGACGAGATGCATCTGTTATAAAAGACAAACAGACCATTTTGCATAAGCTTAAGCTGGATCTTTGTATCTCAACCTGTTGTTCCAGCATTAGAAGCAAATTCTCACCCAAGATTAGGAAGTAAATGTGACAAAAAGCTAGCCAGATTAAAAGATTTGGCTTCTTTCTTTTTCGTAGCAATAATACATCTGTGAAAGTTTTTTTTTTTGTCTTTCCTTGGTTGAGTGCCTTTTTTGTGCAGTTTTAAGTGGGCCCAGCTTCAACATGCTGTAAATGGTATAAAGAAGTTTAAATCAACTGATTTAAAGTGCTAACCCTATTATCATTTTTTAAAATCTCCTCCACATTAGCTGAACTTGAAGGTATATTAGGATTTTTCTAACTATTCTTTTAATGCAGCATGAGCCCGCATCTGATGGAGCTGAAGCTCTAACTAATGGCACTCGCTGCTGAATTAAAAGACTGAATTACAGTAAGGGATAATATTTTACTTCCATTTGACGTCTATTGTCAAAGATACTAATCCAACTGATCGCTAATCAAAGCATTTCCCAGGTTTAAGGCATTTTCAGTCAGGATGGACCCATCTTCTGTGCTGTAGATGAAGGAGGAATAATCATCACATGGCTTGTTTTTCTGCAGGGGGAGTTTTGAAATGGTCTAAATGGTTTGGAAAAGACATCCCTATTTGTTTCTATCGCATGCTTTTTTTTTTTTTTTTTTTTTTTCTTTTTTCTTTTTTCCCCCCATCCATGACTTAAAGCTACATTTGCTATTCTTTTTGTGAGCGCCCCACTCAAAGGTTACGTTGCCAAAGAAGTTGATGCTCTGAGCTACAACAAACTGCTGTTTAGAAACAACAGAATGAAACAAAATAGCGTGGCTCTGTTGCAGAAAATGTCAGCGTATGTGTTCAAATAAAGTGTTCTCCAAGGCTTCCAGTTTCAATTACCAGCAAGCCGACATTCCCCAAAGTTACGCTGCTGTTCTTTAAGATGAAACTCGATTCAGATGGAACACGTGGGTGTTTTTCTTACCCTGTAGTGTGTCAGGGTGTCTGCTGTGAGGACAGATCATTAACAACTACTGATCTGCATAGACACAAATATCACAACTCTGCTGGTCCATAATGATGCTTTTTATTTATTTTGCTAATAATTTGCACTTATGTGCTGTGCGTTCACGTTTCTTGATTAAATGGCTTGGATTTTTAGATGTATTACGCCTTTAATATTCTTGTTTGTAAACTAATGCATTTTTTTGTTAATTGAAAATACTTTTTATTAATACATATGGTCACTGATATGCAAATATAATTATTTTTCTCTTGGTAACCAAACAAAGGAGTTAACAACTAAAACAAAAAAAAAGCCATAGCTATATATTATTATAATTGTATTGTTATTTATATAATATGAAAAAGTAATGCCATGATACTGCATTATAAATATACATGAATAAATATATGAATTATATATATATATATATATATATTAATTATAAATAATACATTCTAATAATTATACAAAAAATAATAATGGTGGTACATAATTTATCTAAATCCTCATATATTCTATTATTACTGCTACTACAAAAAATGTATAGTTTTATATGAATCAACATTTTATTATTTTTATTATTAAATATTATTATTTTTCTTGCTCCTTGCTTGTGCATTTTCTTGTTTGTCCAGCCATGTAGCAACAGTGAACTGAGCAGGGGGAAGCAGTGTCAGTAAACACTCTTTATTTCTTACTGCCACTGTGTGTTTAGTTTGGAGGGTATTTGAAGAGGTTTGCTGGTTTTGTAAACACACCATACACAGCTTGTGCTCTTTCAGAATTCAAGGTGGCACACTCTGAAGTGTGTGCATGGGCGTATGGGTGTGCCTGTTTTCTTTTCTCTTTTCCTTCTTGGACATGGCATCCCTTTCTCCCTGGTGTGTAGCATAGAAGACCAGGGGAGAGCGAGCCTGAATCTGATGGCACGCCAATCGTGTCAACCTGGGTGATGAATTATTCTCTGTCTAGCTGCTTGGCTGTGCATTATCACAGGGCCTGCCAGAGTACAGCACTGACAGCGGTGACAGCCCCCAGAACACATTTCCCTCTGACAACTCACACTTTTCTAATGCTCTCCCTGCCTATGCCTCCTTCTATGGTTCACCATTCTTCACTTTTTATTTATTTAAATGGAAGGGGGCTTCTTCCATTATTTCTAAGGCCACTTAAACCTAAATGGCTATATGAACACAAACCAACGTATACATGTACTAGTTCATAATTACAACACAGCGCAGAGATTGTCAAATGTAAACCTTTGTTTCATGTGTTAATCCATTAGGGGGCTCTCGTGCTTCAGAAATATGTGATTTTTCAATGCATCTGAACTAAAACTTGTTTTTCTTTTTCTCTCTTCCCCCCCCCACTCTCTGTTTCCTTCCCTTGGTCTTTCTCCTTTTCTCCCCTTCTCCCTCTTTCTCTTGTTCTCTTTTTCTCCCCTCATTGCAGAAAAGGTCACGTATTGCCTACAGTGATGAGGTGCGGAATGAGCTCCTGGGGGACGATGGGAGCTCCTCAGAGAGTCAGGTAGGGAGCTAATCAGGAGCTTTGGGCTCCTGGTGTGGGTGGCTGCTCTGGGGCCATTAGGGTCCCCTTCTCTCACATACACAGCCTCTCTGCTATTGGCACCCAGTCATGTGGAAGCAACACTGTTTAATGCAAAGCTGGCCATTGCTGAATGGGCTCCGGGCTCTGACCGTGGTCTGGGCAGCACCAGATTGGGACGTATTGGCCCTTTTGCCCAGCTGTTCTCCATCCGTCTGAGTGCTTATCTTTTCTCAGAATGACCCCCCTCTGCCCTCCTAAAAAAAAGAAAAAAAGAAAAAGAAAATCTGCAGCTTTCACAGTCTTTTAAGCACATGTGGGGGGGGGGTGAGAACCTCACAAAGTCAAGAACACAATATATATATTGTGGTAAAAAAAAAAAAAGACATGCTGCTGTAATGCCAGGTTGCAGAATAGAGTAAACACTGTTTATCAATCGAAATGTAGGGATCATAAATGCACATCATAAAACAATCAATAGTAGAGACGAGTAATGCTTCTGAAACTTCTGTTTGTTTTAGACTTTTGCTTTTTCTTCATTGTCCAGCTCGACATCTTTGTGTGCACAGCTCAATTAGAAATGACGTGACACAAATCTGGAAAAGAGATAATACAGTCTTCAAAAATGAGAAGGATTTATTCAAATGTATTCATGGCAAAAAAAAAAAAAAACCCTGCTTATCTTTTAAGTCATGTTACAAAAACAATAATGCCAGTAAATTGGGCATATCAGCACCAGTGTCTTCAGCCTGCATCATCTATACTGCAGACATTTATTTTGCATTTTAATTGTCGTACCCACAGATACAGAAAATGTATAGCTTATTCATGCTCAACGTGAACGCACAACACATCAGTACAAATGATTAGCAAAACTCAGCTAATGTCTTTTTTTATTTTTATTATTATTATTTTTTCCTGCTTATTAGCATTTCAATAACAAGCCGTTCACTGCACATCTTACTAACATATGTAAGCTTAGCCTAGATTCATAATTGATATGCATACTTCCTCCAAACTAGTGGCCCAAAAACTGTGTGTGTGTGTGACATTTATACAGGAGTTAAGGAGTAGATGTAACCCCAAAGCTGTCTTATTTCATGACAATTCTGACAGTGACAATTCTTATTAAATTATTGCGAAAGAAACAACATATTCTATCTCTCCTCCCTTGTCTGGCACAAGTACCTGTCATCATTTAAAAACCAAGCGACAATTATTTCAGTCATTACTCAAGGTTTATACTCGAGTCCTATTAAAATGTGGTTATTATTAACCTGTTTGACATGTTACTCAAAGTGAATAGTTTAATCATTCAAAAACCTCAATATCTTTAAAACAAAGTTCTGGTATAAAAAGCTGTTTGGCCTTATTTTTTAATATTGGAATTTTTGACATTAATTTTATGTGTACAGATTTAAAATTTTATGTGTACAGAACTAAACTAAAACACAGAACATAAATGAGGTGGCCAGGTTACCCCTACCAGGTTTAGGCCTGGCCAATATGATAATGCAATATAAATATCATGATAAATTGTGTCTGCTAAGGTATGTTTTTTTTTTTTTTTTTTTTTTTTTTTTTTTTCTTCTCCCCCTACCAATTTAAAGAATATATGATTATCAAATTCCAGTCAGATTGTAATGTGTTCTATATTTCTAATATACTATAAATTGCTATATATATAAAATGTATAGTAAATATATGTACTGGTAATAACATCCTGTTACAAAAACCATAACATATGATAGCAGCATATATCAAATTAAAAATGCAATAATATGTTTAAATAGATATTTGTTAAATATCTATTTAAAAAGTAAATATGTAATAATACAAAATAAATAAAAAAAAAAAAGGTTTTTTTTTAATCTCCATTTAATAATATGTATTATTGGCTGTTTGTTGAAAAAAGGTATGTACCACTATTGAATTGCTGGCAAACCTAAATATTGTGATGTATTTTTTTGTATTGTTAAAAATACCTTTAAGAATTGCAATATATTTTTGTCCTGTCCCAACCCAAACAAGCATAATTCATATTTATACATTACATACTATATGAAATACTTTATTGATTCTAAAATGTTCCTTTCTGTCAATATGCAGTGTTCACCCAAAACTGATGGAAGATGATGTCATGGATAGTAATTGGGAATTCTAAATGCACAATAAAAAATATAAAGTGAATAAAAAATATTGGGTCAAGTCTCACCCCTCTCAGCCCTTTTTCCAGGTGCCGTACCTACTTCATTTCTATTCTAAAAACTTTGGAAGTAGAAGACTCTGCCATGCTGTGAGTGGCGTGTTCGGAAGTTCAAATTTTTCTAATTGAGCAAGACGAGAGTGATAGAGTGGAAAGGAGGAGATGGGGGAAGCTGGGGCACATTGGTCAATTTAATTCCAGATGATCTAAAAGAGGTTATGATCATTTCATATAGCTGTGGCTGAGCAGAGCATTATTGCTCACAAATCTGTTCGTTACATGGAAAGGATTTCTAACTAAGTAAATAGGGAGCTGTTATAAAGTTCTGAAAATGCCATGTTGCACCTGCGATAATGGCTGCAAAATGGTTTAATAGAGTTCTGCATTTATTCGTTATCTGTATGCTGACAGAGACCCAATTGGCACTATCGCAATTTATTATTATTTTTTTTTTGTGATGGTCTGCCATTGCACCCTCCTCCACCCCTTCCACCTAAAACACGCTTTAAATAACACATACACACACACACCTGTGGGGAAGCACACACACTCTATTCCATAGTTTTGATTTCAGGATTTCAGTCACAGCAGAAGGCTTGGCCACAAGAGATTGTGCTGGTGCAGGCACAGAGCAGATTTTACAGCCTACAAAGGTAATAGATTACCACTTGTATCGAATTCTGTATTGACCACAAAAAAATCGTTGTTTGAAACTCCATTAATGATCATAACATAAAAATTGCCACAGCGCAATTTGAAATACCGGCTTGCGAAATTCTGGGATGGACAATGAATTGTAATTAACATTTTATAGCGTTTCGTCTTTTTCTTCCTACAGCAAATGTGGGTAATGCTAAAAAATATGGATTTGTTCCTCTGCTTTATGATTGGAGAGGAATCAAAATCTCAAAAGAACAAACCCGAGCTTAAAATCCCACATGCAAATCCTTAGTGAAGGCTCACAGCTGCCCAAGCAGCACAAATAAGATTGAACATGTTTTGTTTTGCTCCTCACTGAGATGTTGTTGTAGCAACGGCTAAGTTTGGCTTGCACATATTTTAAAAGGCCTGTCTGTAGTGTGCTTTTTTTTTCTTTTTCTTTTTTCTTTTTTTTAATGATGAATACTTACCTTAAATATAAAACGCAGTATTGTAATTACTAGTCTGCTTTATTTCTTACTTAGAGACCATCAGTTTATTTTTATTTTAGACATGACTAACATAGACATGTGTAGAGCTTCATTTCATTTTATTTAAAATATTCATTAGTATGCACAAAATCAACAGCATATATATTGTAAAAATATCTATTGCATTTAAACTATCATAATAATTTTTCTTTAACGTTTTAAATATATATTTATAACAATATATACAAACATCATTATTCACATTCTTTCTTTTCTGGTTTAAATTGAATTAGATTGTTCCTTGGTGGTAATGTGCTATGTGTTCAGTCGACATCGCACGTGAGGAATAGCTTCAGCGCAGTCCGCCGTCACCGGCTGTGGTGGCCACACCGACACATTTTTACATTTCATATCGCTCCAAGACACCCTGCATTTAAATTTTTATATATATAATATATTTGTCTTGAATCAAGTTTATAATTTATGATGCAAGTGTCCCAGCCTTTTCTGATACGATAGCAACTGATTTAAAAATAGACAAATTTAAAATGACCAGCGCCCACAAAAGAGAGATGAAAGAGGTTTAATAATGGCCCAGAGCCTCCCTTTAGATCTGTTAACCTTTAATCTTGCACAAGGAATAGAGATTAAAAAAATCACCTGCAATGGCTGACAAATTAAAAAACTTGTCCTCCCTCTCCTCCACTGAATGTGTTGCGTGTTCATGATAAGCACTGCTCTTTCTCTGTCAAGAACATTTTACATTTGATGTGGAGAGCTGTTTTTAAAGCAAATATGATTAAAAAAAATATATATATTTTTGTAAAATTAATTAAAAGTTTGTCAACAAAATGATAAAGCACCCTTTAAATATTGGATATGGATTTTTATTTTTTGAAACAGTATGTTTATATACTATATTACAGTAAAACCAAATCCTAAAATGTTTCAAATGATATAAATCCAGTTTTGCAGAGAAAATAAATTGGGTGTAATTTTGGGTCAGATGTGAACTCCACATCATTTGTAAAAGCAATTTAAAAATACTAAAGAATATCTAACTAACAAACAAACAAACAAACAAAAATGGCCATAAGAACCAGTCAAACTTGTTTCAGATCATTCAATCTCATGCATTAATGTTAATTATTTAGCTGAAGGCAGTTCTTCAGACCAGAGATGAGCTACAGATTACTAGATTTTGGATTTTTTGTAAATTGATTACAAAGCTTGTTTAAAATAAATAAATAAATAAAATAAATAAATAGAATTTTACTTTTTTTAGTCTTTGTATCAAACTCTAAATAGTTGCCTCACCTCAATACATGGTGTTGTACAAATAAAACATTGCAAATTGAGTCTCTTGTTTCATAAAAAAAAATAATAATAATAAAACATGCCATAAATTAGATGTTTGATGTGGTAAATTCTTATATTGAATCATATAGAGGATTATTAGAAATTGCAGATATTCTTGGTGAAAATTTAAATTAATCTATTACATGATTTTTTTTTTTTTTTATTAATTACAATTTTTTTGGTATGGGTATGTAAACACAGCATTGTTGCTCAAGACTGGATATACTGTATCTCATTTATTTATTTATTTATTTATTTATTTATTTATTTATTTAATACTGTTTTTACTAATTTCTTTTCTCCACTGCCTAGTTCTATGATGTGACTCTTCCTTTTCTTTTTTCTTTTTTTCTTACTGATGATAGTTTAGAAATCATAAGTAGAGAAATCCATCCCCTCTCTCTCTCTGTGTAACATGACTGCAAGAGAACTTGATCTTTTTTTTTTTTTTTTAAGGAAATCATCACAAGTCTTATGTTAAACTGATTCATTTGCTTGTCTGTGATGCAAACAGATAAATCATCAAGGGTAATTCTGCACCTAGCTTCATGACTGATCTGCTTCATGCCATGTCTCATTTGTTATCTCTTTTTCTTCCCCCTTTTCTTTCCTTCTCTTTTTTCTCTCTTTTTCCCTTCCATCTGTTTGCGTGCCTTCATGAGGCAGTTGATAAAGTTGCGTGAAGAGGTAAGCCCTCCTCCAATTTTACTCGTCTGTTTCCTCGAATCCTTCACTTGTACTCCTCTTTCATTGTAGCTGAAGAAAGCACTAATCTGATTTATTTTCTTATTTTATAAACATTGGCTTTTGAACGAATGTCAACATGACGCAGCTCGGTGTGTCGCTCAGTAAATTTCAAACTTAACCGTCTCGTCAAACATCAGAAAAAGTGATGATTAGTCAAACTGACAAAATGTGTTGCATGGTTCAGCATGGTTTAAAGGGGATTGAGGACAGGTGGGGGTGTAAATACTTTTTAAATGCCAATCACCTCTTACATGCTTATAATACTGACTCTAACGTAGTACTAGTAATGTAATCAGTTGTAATAATGGGTTTTTTTGTTTGTTTTTTTGTGGGGTTTTTTGTAGAAAATGCCTTCATTTTCTAGAGGCAAGAATCCCAGCTGTTTGTAAATACATGACGTATGTGTGAGATTAGGTGATCTGTTAGCATGTCGCTTTGATTTTCAAAAGCAGGCGAAATTGGCATACTTTTATTTTTTTGCCGGTTTGTGAATGCAGACACTGAAGGGAAGGGTATAGCTGGATCATCTGTAAAGAGGATGAAAATGAAATAGATTATTTTTGGAAGAGATTAGATAGTGATTTAAAGCTTTTGTTTTCATTGTGCACTTCGGACTTGGCGATAATACACATTATGACAGAAAACTGCCATTCAAACGTGAGTGTGTGAGTGTGTGAGTGTGTGAGTGTGTGAGTGTGTGAGTGTGTGAGTGTGTGAGTGTGTGAGTGTGTGAGTGTGTGAGTGTGTGAGTGTGTGAGCTCCCCCCCTAAAAACTTGGGAATCCCCCTAATCATAGTAACACACAGCTGCCTAAGACAGACTTCCATATCTGAACATCTCCATTCAAGAAGAAACCTCATCTTCATCCATGCATTACTCCAGACTGCTCTGTGTGCTTTGTGTCTTGTCTCTCTGCCAGCCTTGTAAAAGCGCCCACCTAGCGAATGCTTATCTTCAGAGATAATAGCATTGATGATGCAATTTTTTGATACACCAGTGCTTTGGAGAGAAAAATGTTAAAATGGATTCAGTAGTAAAGTGTGTTTCTGATCTAAAAAGAAAAATTTCTGCTGCAGAGCACATTAAAGACAAAATGGGAAAACCCCTTTTATAAGATTCAATTAAAAGATCTTCAGATTTTATAAACTTTTTTCAGTATTTTCAGACTTAGTTTTTTTTTTTTTTTTTTTTTGTCTGTGGTTGGCTTATGAGTTATGAGTTAATAAAAATAAATAAATTAAAGCCAAAAACTGTGCTGGATTGTTCTAAACTTAGAGATTCTTTGACTACATTTGAGAATCCATTTGAATTGAGTCATTTGTTTGAAGAAATTCTACCATTTTGTGTGTGTGTGCACGTGCGTGCGCGCGTGTGTGTGTGTGTGTGTGTTCGCTTTGAGATTTTGTGAGCAAGTCGTCCTTTGTTTACACGTTTTTGACCAAGCGAGCCGCTGTATTGGGGTGCCTGCCTGTTTTTGGCTATATCTTTTGTAGCATTGTTTAGATTTTATTTATTTATTTGTTCCTTTATTTATTTATTTTGCTTTGCAGAGATGAATAATCCCACTGATGCAAAAGCCACCCAATTCTCCTGCATCCATAATTTAGAACGCCTCACAATTCTCAAGATATCGCTATCCTTGACTTGTTTTTTTTTTTTTTTTTTTTCCCTTATTTAATTTTTTTTACTTTTTGTCTTTCTTCCACATCAGCAAACAAACAGGGAGTATGGATTAGCCTTGGGTCAGAAGACACCTTCATTGTTCTCACACACTTTGTCTGTTAGAATGGGTTAAATTAGGTTTGATTTTCTTTCGTTGTGCACTTCACCTTTCCCTTCTGTTTTTCCTGAATTTTCCTCAAAGACTGCATATCTTATCTACACTTATCACGTTAAAAAAAAAAAAAAAAAAAAAGATTTTCCTCTACTGGAAAACATGTTTAAATATTTAGCACCCATACTCGCAGCTGTTTGACACTTGTAATTTCACGTCTTACAAGTCCCAAACAAACCATGTAGATCACATCATCAGCCCAAATCACAGCTGTCATCATTATTCACTTTGACTCTTGCCAGCTTAATGGAATAATGAGGAATCTGAACTTTTGAAAATTGCGGTAGTAAGTGCTTGCGTTTGATATTAGGGGAAGAAAAGGCGGAGAGAGAAGGGAGGAGAGTCCTTTTGAGCAAGCAGCTACATCCTGGCTCCCTGTTAATAACTTCCAAGTAATTTCTTCTTGGAAAAAAGATACACAACAAAAAGAATGATATATGGTTATATCTTTTAGGAGTTTTCATAGGTGGGGGGGGTGAATGTATTAGATGAAAGGGATAAATGTGTAAGCAGAAATGGAAAGGGGTACACAGGAACACGATTATAGACACAGCAATATTTATTGTGCACCCTTTTTACAGCAGCTTCTGCTGAACTCTGGAACGGGTTTGATGACAGCCTTTTGCTCTCAAAGCCAGAAAACATAACAAAAAAACCCCCAAAACATCTTTTATTCAGGTCAGATTTGTCTGGGTATTCAGGTGACTGATACATATTTGTACTGTATTTGTGTAATTACTGTGTGTCTGTTTTCTGTTGCTGTGTCTGATATTTTACCCATATGTATGCAGGCCTACCTGGATTCCTGCGTGAACCTCCAAATAGCATAGAGTCAGGATTTGGCAGCTTCCCGCGTTATGACTTATGACATTGCCCATGTCTACAGTTAATGTAGCAAAGACCACAGTGAGACCCTAGTCCCTCCTCTTTTTTTAGACTTCCAGGTAGTCTTTGGGATTTTTTTTTTTTCTTTCAGCCTTCCTTTTTTTGGCTTCTGAGAGAAACTAGCTGCAGAACAATGTGGTGTCGTCACAGCATCTGTGTGGCCACCTTCACCCCCGGCGCTGCTCCTGTATGCTTCGAGCACGAGCGAATAATTCTAACGATTCCCTCCCACAATGGAAACCGCTGTCTCCAAAAAAAAAAAAAAACCCCAACTCTCTCCCGTAGCAGACGCAGAGAGGGAGAGGGGAAGCAAGCGCAAAAAGGGAGAAAAATTCAAGGAAAGGCTTTGAAGTGGCTTTTCACCGCACAAGTCTGCTGGCCGTCTCCCCGAGACGTGTCACCTTTGCCGAGAGGGAATAGGGAAATCACGTTTCGAATGGTAATGATAACATACTAATCACTTGAGCTCTTTGAAGCGAGCTGCTCTGTCAGTATCCCTGGCTGCCTCGTGCTCCCAGGCACACAGGCACACATCCGTGGTCTAGGTGTATTAGCTTAAGCATTGCATGTCAATACCTCCCCTCCATCTCCGCTGATCCAGAGGGGCTCATTAGGCACAGCCGACTCCCTTTTCCCTTTGCGTACACCACCCCCATCTTTCTCCCTTTTTTTTCTCCCTCGTTCCCTCTCTCTCTTCTCCTCTCAGCATTCTCATACCCTCCCATTTTCTCACTATCTCTTTCTCCAGCTCTCACACCCCAGAAACTATTACAAGTATTTCTGCAATTTTAAATGACATCTGTCAACTGAAAGGAGGAGAAAAAAAAAAGTTCAGAGTGATTTTTTTTTTCTCTTCTCCTCCACCGCCCCCCCCCCCCCACCCCCCAACCCTCTCTTCTCTGTGATTGTCAAACTTTAAAAAGTAGGATTTAATCTTTTTTTTCCCCAAGGACTGATTAGCTGGTACATATTTTGACAGCTTAACTAGAACTGCAGTCTGTTTTTGTCCTTTTTTTCTTCCTGATGGTGTAAACTTGAATAATTGTTAATGGCAGAAAGGCAGGCCAGTATAATTTTGAAAGCTACACAGATAAAATATTCTGATATAGACTGTGTCCATTCTTTCTCTTTGTCTTTCTTGTTGTTGTTGTTTACTTCACCACTTAATGCTGTGAAGAGACAGCACATTTGACCTGAAAAAAGGGAACATTTCACATTTTTAAAAAGGATTACGTGCCCTTTGGCTTTGTGAGCTTAATGCTCATTTCCATGGCTGTATCAAGGATTTTCCTATTAGACCTTTTGGAGGTTGCGCAATTTTAAGGCTCAAGTGGCAGACTTGGGAGAAATGTGTTTGTGAGTAATGAGGTTTACTACAGCAGCCAAAATCTGTCCAACACACTGATATTGGCTAATCTGAAACCGCTAGTGCTAATTTATTACATCTTAATTAGTCTTTCCTCCCATGCTAAACTTTGCCCTGTTGCAGAATGTGATGTAATGAGTTCCTGTAACGATAAACATTGACAGAACAAAATGTGTGAGTGAAAACAAACCTCAAAAGAAAACAAAAGAAAATATAGGTTTGATATAAAGATGTACATTTTACTTTTAACGGTGTCCTTGTACTTTCACACATTCTGCTTTTTTTTTATATATATATATATATATATTTTCTTATTTGTGTTTGTGTGTGTGTGTTTGGTTTGTTTCAGAGAGCACATCTGTTGGACAACACAGAGATGCTGGAAAGGTCATCTCGGAGACTGGAGGCTGGCTACCAGATAGCGGTGGAAACCGGTAAGCATTGTGGGTAGGGGGATGAGCGACAGCAAATTGTCTCGCTTGTATACGGGTTAGCGAGAGGGAAAAAAAGGCCTTGACGACTGGTGACATTTTGCGGAGCAACATCAAAGGCAGGCTGCGAGAGCGAGGTGTATAGGCGAGGTAGCAGAGGAGCTTCAGCTCAGCATTAGACGAACACAAAACACAGCCTTATCTTCCATACGCCCATCCTCGAATTTGAGACGGGGATTTTTATTATGGATCGAAAATATTGATGGGGAGAAATAAACAATGTCAGCTTTCCTTAACAATTTTATGGTTTCAAGATTTTTTTATTTATTTTAATAATCCAGTTTTAAAATAAATTACCATTTGAATCATATTTCTGTCTTGCATCCAGGTTTCATCTTTAAATATAAGAAAATAAGCTAATTTAGATCTGAAATAGATTAAATCTGTAGGCATATTTTTTTCCCCCTGATGCTGCCACTGTTATTGAGGCAAAGTGTATTCCTCAGAGACGTATCAAAGCCCCTTCTTCAAGAAGCAACTGGCTTTCTTTGGCTTCCGCTGTAGTTTTAAAAAGTTTAATTTACACTATAATGGCAGAGTGGCTTATATGCGACATCAACAGTGTTAATAATTTAAGTCGAGAAAGGGTTGCACAGACCACTGGCTTTTGATGTCATGCAAGCAGAACCTACAAATTCATAAATACAATCTGCATCCGCTGCTTAAAAATTTAGTTTCATTTGTTTCAGATCATCTCGAGCCCATGCTTTATTTTTATTTTTCTATTTATTATATATATTCTCTTTGTCTTGATTTGCATAATATTCTAGCGGTTCTCACTTTGCAGCATGAAGGCCCATTCTTATTTTTCTACCCAGAGATATTTAATTAATTTTACTGAAACCTTTGATTTTCTACTACCCCTGGTTCTTACCAAAGACGTGTCCATCGGCTTTAACAGCCGACGTGGACCTCCTGTGTAGAGTGTGTTTCTTCTTAAAGGACCACTCCTGTGTGCTTGAGACCCACAGAGGTGTGCGTTGTTTTTTCCTTTCTCTCTGTGTGTCCTGTGAGCGCTGAACGTTGCCCAGATCTATTTTATGCTAACTGGACCATGGCAGAGCCACGGCGGTACAGCATGGCTAATCCGCGACCTTTTCACCCCCAAGCTCGAGCCCTTTGACACATTTGCAAACACACCTGCCGCTTCTCGAATGTACTTGAAAAAACTAAAGTGAACCAAAAGGTGGCGGGACTGTGTGTGGGATAACGTACTGTGAACACAGAGACAGAACATAAAGCATAAAGATGTGCGCTGTTCAGGAACAGCTGGCCCTTTGTGGATCGGGTAGCATTGACCTTCAGTACATGAGTTTTGCTGATGCACAGCTACAATTAACAAATGAATTAAACATGTTTGTGTCTGCAAATGTATATTCACAGGAACAATGTGTGTTTTCATTTAAGAATTATTAGGAAAATGAATATGATCATTGCAAGAACATCAAAAATTAAGCGTTGAATTTCTAACAGCTGAGTGCCAATGTTAACAGCACAGAGGTATAAAGTGGATTTTGGTGTGGTGTGTCAGGAGCACTCCAGGCCCTTAGAGAAATATTAAAAGTGCACTCTGGACATGCAGAGCTGTTTAGCACACTGTTTGTTTCATAAATAAAGTATGGGATGTCATTAGGAGAGGGAGCATCTTTAGAGCAGCCTCAACACAAGGCGGGTAAGCCTGAAGCCACAGAGGAAGAAATAGAGTAGCCAATTTAAGCGTATTTAAATCAGGGATGTCCCAGAGCCTGAGAGCACCAAACAGTCTCCATTCAAAGGCAAGGACACAGCCAAGGACTTATACCGCTGACATGCATTCGCCAAATCAACAATGGAATTGACTAATATTGTGTAATGGTTGCATCATCTTGTCGGCGGTCCATACACAAACGCAGTCCTGTACAATGAGCTCTGACTGTAAAATAGTTACGTTTCTGACAAAGAAATACTTCAGATGACTTGCGAATGATATAAATGTTAAGATGCGTTATTGAGAATTAGTGGTGTTGACGGCCAAGCGCACCGATGGCTGAAGTAAACAGAAGGGATGTAGCGATTGTTAAAGCTGCACTGGCCTTTGAGCTCACAGCAACAGTGTCTGCTCCAGATCGATGAGGCAAAATGATGTCGGCTCATTAGGGATTGATTTCAGCAGCGTTTAGATAAGCAGAGAGGAATCGGGACGCTGCCCCTGCGGCCCTTGCTGGGGCCCAAAGTTCACGCAGAGCCAGGTAGAGAGCAGCTCCACAGGTCATCAGCTTTATTAGCACCCAGATAAGCTGATTAGGGCTTGTCAATCAAATGTGCCAGTGACTCAATCCAGAGCCTCGCTCTCTCTCGCTCTCTCTCTCTCTCTGTCTATCTTGTGCATGCTCTCTCCCTTTTGTGATAAATCATTGAAGCGACCAACAAAGCATCAACCATGGCGGCTAAGCTAAGCAGCCCTGCAGTTGTCACCAAGGCAGACGTAAGGACCCTGTGATGATGTGACGACTATATTAAAGAGTACATCAATTTGTTTTAGAGCGGTTTGATTTTTTTTCTGCCGGTATTAAAAGAACGAGCGTGGGGGGGAAGCGGCGTCATCAATGAGGGCTTCACGCTAAAGCCAAGTGTGTCAGGATGGAAAAAAAAATAAAAATAAGTGATGGAATGGAAAAATAAATAATTATATTTTGTAAACATAGAAAAAAATGCCGCTCACTTTTAAAGCCAAGCAGGGCTTTGAGACTTGCTGTGTGAGTCCATAGGTACTAGAGAGCCCCAATATCATACACAATTCTCTCTTTCTCTCTCTATCTCTCTCTCTCTCTCCTCAAATTCTAGTTTGCTTTTTATTTAAGATGTAGCAGAATTTAAAAGATAATATCTCTCTATTGATCAGATTTTGATACAATTAAATTCTTTTAGAATTTGTCATATAGTCAATGAACTCATTCTAAAGCTAACTTATTAAATTTCAGTTTGTTTGCTAGTTTATATATTTAGGAGTAGTAGTGCTGTAGGTCAGTAGAGTCTCTCCTGTGCAGACAAAACTGCACAGAAATGTGTATTGCTAGTTGTGGGGTTTTTAGTTTGTTTTGGTTGGCTTCTAGGGCAAGTTAAAAATCTAGGGCAGAGTGTATGTAGATCAAGATGCATCCATTCAATTAATTCAAGTTTGTTTAAACCATTTGGTTTTGTTTCATGCCATAACATTTTGATTTACTATTTAATGCTTTCAATATTTCATTGAAAAGCGTCCTCAATCCCTAATCGTTTTCAGAATCGTTTCTTTTACAGTTCAAAATTATTAAATCATTCAACACAAAGCCATCTTTATAGAGGATAATGTGGGTGAAGTCGATTTCCTTAAGGTATAGAGTGGGAAAAATAACTTGGATTTTGTAGTTTGATTAAATCTGAATATTATGTTTCAAAAAGAATCTGATGTTATTTGATAATTGTTTGCTTTAATGACGGCGAGCCACAAGAGTTGAATATTTTAAAGCCTGCGTTTCAGTTATGCAGACGGGTAAATATTAAGTAGAATACATTTTCATATGGAAGTGTTGCCTTTTTCTGTGTTCTGGATGTTACCTGTTTATCTTAGCCGTGTTTATATACTCCCAGACATCAGCTTTTTTTCCTCCTCCACATGTTGAATTAAAGATTTTGGAAAAAGATTTGTAACAAGGTATATGTTTGTGTACATTTGCGTGTGTGTATGTGAGAGAGAGAGAGAGAGAGAGAGAGAGAGAAAGAGAGAGGGAATGATAGAATGTTATAACGATACACAATTTTTTTACTCTGTAAATCTACCCACGGGTGAGCTGTTTATCGCCAAACCCCCTGGCGGATGAAAGGCAATGCAATAATGATTTTCTTCTCTCCTAATCGGGCCTTGTCAGCGAGGCGTCTTATCGTGGAGAGGAAAATGACACCGATCCTATCGAAGAGCTCAGAGTCCGAGTCCATGGCGTCCCCCCTCAATCACGGTGGACCCGGCCTTGCCGTATCTAGCGCCGCCACAAACGGCAGGCGACGCGTTTTTCATCTGGACTTCAAAAACGGGCCTCGTCATTAAAATTGCACCCGCGTTCGGCTGCGGGGATCAGCCGCTCCGGAGTGAAAATGGGATGTGGGAGAGGAGACTCGCTAAATGTGCTAATTCTGCCCTCACATGTTTACGGCTTAATTTTAATCGGTTTGAGCGAGGAAGGGGAGGAGGACGAAGGAGAGTTGGATAGGGGGGTGAAAGAAAGAGACTTCCAATGCAATAAATCGCAATTATCTTTGACGCAGAAGGACTCGGCTGTTCCATGGATTTGGGGGCCACTGGCAACTGTGTTATATTGAGACATAGAAATCTGTTTACGCTTGAACTGTGGTAGCTAAGGTGCATTCTGTGGTTTCAGCCTGCCCAGACAAAAGGCAAGAAAGTTGCACAATGGCAAGCCAGCACACATCCTCTTAATGCAAGAGCTGAACCAACACACTTGAGTAGCCCGGGTTTGTGTTATGTCTGGCTGTGTACCTCTGCGATTTGTGATAGCGAGTTCAGGTGATAGCAAGTTTATGGCGTTTGACTTCCTCTTCACGTTTAGGCTAAGTTGAGTGACATCACTGAGAGAAGAATTGTAGGAGAGATTAGGGGGGAGAAAATTAGTATTTTAGTGAAGAGAAGAAAAAAAAAAAAAGCTTTCTATAGGTTTTAAACACATTATATTCCTCAGTTAACTATTGCTAAGCACAGGATTTATAAAAAATACAAAAATAACACTTTTTCATGCATATTTTGTTAAATTGTTTATTAGGTTATAATATGTAATAAAGTGTGTGTGTGTGTGTGTGTATGTGTATATATATATATATATATATATATATATATATATATATATATATATATATATATATATATATATATATATATATAAAATTATTATTATATCACAGTTTATTTATTTTTTATTATAAATAACATTTGGCAATAATTTATAGTAAATAAAGTAATTGCTTTCAATTGTTGCATAAGTCATCATAGAGTTACATATTTGTAGCCAAATATGAAAAATGTAGTGAAATTATTCTATTTGTGTCTGCAATTGATGCTGGATTTATGGGACCCCTTCTGTATGTTTCAGCCTTTTTCCTGCTGTTGAACTCTTATCCTTATACATCACTAATAAACCAGTAAATATACAATTAGCTTATAAAACTAATCTATCAAATATTATTTAAATAACATATATGAATATGAATACTCCATTACTAGCAGATGATATGAAAAGCCTTCCATTAACCTGAACAAATGGAAGTTTATCATACATTTGGCTGCACATTTCTGTATTTCCCTGCATTTCCTATTAAGTATAAAACCTGTGTAGATTTGCACATGTGCATGCCGACAGCCGCTACCAATCGCCCACCCCTGTAGTGTTTTTGTGACCTCTGTTTGATACAAAGGAAGTGTGAAAGAGCCTGTCTGAGATGCTTTGTGTTAAATTAAGTTTTTGAAGGAAACCGAAGACAGAACTGCATTGTGTAGACCCCCTTGGGTGATTTCTCATCATTCATTACACATCTGAGGCACTGCTATATTCTAACCAGAGTGACAAGAAGTAGAGGTGAGGGCTTGGGGAAAGTGCCACTACCTTGTCACTGTGAGGAAAAAGATCCTAAACATTAATTGTGTGATGGGAATGATATGCTGATGACAGCCGAGCTAATAGAATAAAGATTCTCCAGGACATACATGGCTGAGACGAATCAGATAAAAGACACACAATGAACCAGTGTTTGTTTAATGTGTCAGCATCACCTTGAGTTTGGGTGAAATATTGTTGAAAATTGTTGGCAAAATATTAAAGTCTCACTGCACGTCATACACACACTATATTATAACATTTTAATTAAAATTCTTACTCTTATGCCCATTTGAAATGATATTGAGTGATATCAAGTTGTGATATGATATTTTTGCTACACCCCTACTCATGTTCACATTCCTGTCTAGTGTAGTTGCTTGAAATGACTTAAAAAATATCAGGCTGATGGAAAATTAATCTATTGTGTTTTAGAACTTGCAGAATAGAGAAACTTGCTTTAAAACATTTTACTTTGTTTTTAACTATGCAGTATCTTTGTGGCCTGCTTAGTCGACAACTTCACATCTGATTGTGTTGGACATTAGAATCATTATGACATGATTTGTTAGATATTGGCATTCAAGCATTTTCTGATTTCCATTTATTTTTATAATTTTTTTTTAATGAAGTATAAGGCAGTATGTGGGTGTTCTTCGAGTGCTGGCCACCCTTGAGCTGCAGTGGGGAGATATAAAGGGCATCATTAGTGCTGTCCGTCTGTCCCCTCAGCAGCCGCGTGTGTTGCGTTGCCCCTCAAAGTCGCTTCCTCTTTGGTGGGCTGCGTCCTGATCCGGGGCGGCCGCGGGCTCAGAACGCCCGCCGAACATGAAACACTCTGCCCGGGCCGTCAGCTGGGGGCTCCATCTGCCAGTCAGTGGGACAGCTTCACTTTTGTCTGGAGAGGGCAGCAGGACCTGGTCTACCGCATACCTCACTGTGCTTGGAAAACATAGTGAGCCACAGACAATAAGCTGTATAGTGTTTGCAACATAAGTAGCATTGCAGTTTTATAAATACAGGCCAATTTTATTTTCTTCTCCGGTCCTCATTTCTTTTAATTAAGGATTTAATTGAGTTGTTAAAAATGGTGAAATTTTTACATACAATTTATCTGATTTATTTTTAAGATTTTTGAAGGCCCTTGTCCTCCTGCTTGTGGACAATCTATCTGCAGGTTCTAAAATTTGCTCAAAAGTTTGGTGTCCTTTGTTGTAACCTTGGGCACTTGTATAGTTTGACTGCCATATTAATGTACGTGCCTCTGATGATAGAGGTGCAGTCTGCAGTATGACACATAGGCTGCGCCCTTGAGCCACCATAAAGAGCAAAGCTTATGTGGCTGTCTACTCTCTATCCGCACTGGAGGTCTCATGCACTCAATTCTCAGCGCTAAATCCTTTGGACAATTCTCCTGGAGCTGAAAGTTCCTGAAAAGATAAGCTTTGCTTACAGCCTTAGAAACTTAGAGTTTTATTTATTTATCACGGTCTGGCTTGTATGCGTTCTCTGTGGGTATGCAAGGATGTGCCTTTATGCAGTTTGCCTGCGAAGACTATTTCCATGGTATAGTGGGTTTTAAGTATGTGTGTTATCAGTTTAATTGAAATAATAAAAAAAAAATTTAAACATAAAATGCCATAAAATAGTTTTTTTTTTTTTTTCCTGTTTAGCAGTTTATATTACATACTTTATTTTTAGATACTTTGTTAATTGATGTTGTGTAAATGCATTCTCTTTGCATTCACAAAAAAAAAAAAAAAAAAAAAACAGTCCCTCTTAGGAAAAGAAAATCAGTATTATCTGAAGTACTAATGTTCAAGGTTGATCTTGATTGAATACAGTCCTGTTACAAAAAGCTTTTCAGACATAGAATTAGTCTGAAGTACTTGGGCTGCCTTGACTCTTATTTCAGGATCATAAAACTGAACTAAGAAAAACATGCTTTATTAAACAATATAAGTGAGTCTTTTTGTTCAGTTTTTTTATTAATCTCTTTTACAATAAATTTCAGCTTAACATAATACACAGACAGATTGTTTTTGCATTTTAACAGTAGATTAAATTCTGTAAATAGAGTTAAGCATAGGTTAAAGTATCCACAAAATTTTATAATGAATATTATGATATAAAAAAAAAATCTTTCTTTAGTTCACCTTGTGATGTCTCTTTTTGTCCAGTAGTGTCATGGTGTTATAGCGGGGTCTTTTTTTTTTAA
This sequence comes from Silurus aristotelis, assembly GCF_946808225.1. Classification (NCBI taxonomy): domain Eukaryota; kingdom Metazoa; phylum Chordata; class Actinopteri; order Siluriformes; family Siluridae; genus Silurus; species Silurus aristotelis. Next base: position 15,079,319 of record NC_139585.1, on the reverse strand, counting down.
TTACTTTATATATGCACTTTAATCTACATTATTTCTATATTTAAAATACATGCATTTAATGCAATGTCTACTATGTTAATACAACATTATATTCATGGCCTTCTCATCATCATCAGAACTGCCTATAAAATCACCAGAGCTACTTCTCTTTTAAAGAAGGGAAGAGAGAATAATGCACAGAAAACCTTAGGGACTGTTGTGTGAATCTGTGCAAAGTACATCGAGGAGCAGACTTTAAACAGTACTCTCTTGTTTAATGAGCTACTGATTAAACAGATAAGAACGGAAAGATAATGCATAATGCCATAATTCCTACAACAATTTTGTATTGCTAGGCAAAAAAGTATATGTAATATTCTACATGTAGGAATACACACACACACACACACACACACATACACATACACATACATAGTGTTAATAAGATGTGTCATGTGTTTTTTTTTTTTTTTTTTTTTTTTTTTTTTTTTTTTAAACATAAATTCTATATTGCCAGGTTGTATATTTAAATTTTTTTTGTTTGTATTCTCCAAAAGTCTAGCAAATTGCCTTCTCATTTTGTCCCTTTTCTATTAAATTCATTTCTTTTTTAGAAGCAGTTGTTCTCTCAATCCTGGAGAACTCAAAATAACTTGCTAGTTACAAAAATAATGCCTAAATTTACCAATCCCTATTATCCTCTTGACATTCTCATGGCCTTCTCACGTTAGCAACATCAGAGCTACCTCTAAACTCAACATCAGAGTGACCTTTGTTCTTGAATTAACCCTGAGTTAACTTACACTTGAGTAGGAAAGAGAAAATGATGTACAGAAAACCTTAGGGATTGCTGTGTGTATCTGTGCACAGTATATCCAGGAGGAGCACACAGAGCAGACTGTCCTTATAACTCGCACCTGTACACCGGCCTATCGCTCGCTCTCTCTCTCTCTCTCTCTCTCTCTCTCTCTCTCTCTCTCTCTCTCTCTCTCTCTCTCTCTCTCTCTCTCTCTCTCTCTCTCTCTCTCTCTCACACACTCTTGCATGCTCTCTGTGGTCCTGCTATGTCCTACTTTAGCGTGGCCCATGCTGCCCTTTGATTTATGCCACTTAGCCAGCTACAGATCATCTGCTCACTTCACACACTGTTCCTCTCCCAGCACTTCATGTTTATGCAGATATATTTCACAGACATATTTAGTAAATGGTCAGCTGCTCATTTATTTCCTGCTGACATACACACTGATCACTTACAGCAATGCTCTTCATCATTTTGACTCCATCCATCCATCCATCCATCCATTTTCTCCCGCTTATCCGTAATTCGGGTCGCGGGGGCAGCAGTCTAAGCAGGCCCCCGCCTTCGACTGCTGCCCAATCCTCACAGCACCGTCCTTTACGGTCCCTCCTGCAGGTGGTGAGCCCACGGGAAGGCGGCCCCACGTCACTCCGACGTCACGGACCTTGATATTTCCCTCGTAAGGGACCCCCGGAGCATAGAGGGTTAAGGGCCTTGCTCAAGGGCCCAAGAGTGGCAGCAGGCGATACCGGGGCTTGAACCCCAGACCTTCCGATCGGCAACCCAGCGCCTTAACCGCTGGAGCCACCACTCCCTCATTTTGACTCAAATTCATCCATTTACTCATTTATCTTTTGGTTAAGAATTTTGCTAAATGCTTCTTTTTGTAAAATAATTTTTAGGGGAATTTTATGTAAATATTGACCTACTATATTTTTTTATTTTTACCTTAATAATCCAAAGGTTTGGGAATAAATGGCGAAATATTACATACATACACAAAACAGGACAAATTGGTAAAAGCCATGGGCAAGCATTTATTTTGCTGCCATGGCTTGGGTTCCTGAGTTCCTTTATTGGAAAGGGTCTTACTGTTCCTTTAATCTGATTGATCCCCTTCATTTTATGCTGTAACATTTCTACTCTGATAGGAATAATGTCTTCCAGGATGACGATGATGCCCCCATTCACAGGGCAACCACAGAGACCACAGCGAATGCTTTCATAAGTATACAAAAAAAAAAAAAGGAGAGAAATCATATGATATACCTTTCAGAATGACCAGATCTGAACATTTTGGTAGATTTGGTTTGTGGGTCAAGCTGAGATAATTTTTTTGGGTAAATCCAAACTTTTTTGGCAGATTGCCCAACACTTTCCTAAGACACTTAATGCTGTATTGTCTGTATATTGCATGGAAGTTTAGAATTGTGTGGAATGAGTGTCGATGGATGGATGGATGGATGGCTTTATTCATCCCAATGGAAAATTTACAACTTCCAGCAGTATCCACTTTTATTTCATGTTTTGACAACATTGTAAGTTGTTTGAAATGTTAACTGGTTTCACCTTTTTCAGCTTTAGTTGGTGAACTGTTTTTGGCAACACCCTTGTAATTTGTACCAGCTCTAAATAAATACTGGTGAATACGGTAAAATATCACCACCAGAACTCTGGGATTGGAAACTCTGGAAAATAAGGTCCCATTATCATCATTAAGTTTGTGTGAGGAAATCATTGATTGGTTCATTTGTTATTACAATTCTCTCTCATCATCTTATATAATGGAAGCGAGTTCAGATGAAATAATCTCTCTAGTATACTAAAGTACTTTGAGTAGAGTTGGTTGGTTAAGTGACAGAGCAGACATTAATGCTAGAGAAGAAAAGCTGCTTCATAGTCTAATGGAGGTTATACTTCTTTTGACAACTGGACCACAATAATTTAAACATGTTAATAATCAGGGCAGCTTTAGGTCCCTTGCTTCAAAGGTATGACAAATCATGAGTGGTGCCTAATCTCAATTTCCCTTCTAATATTAGAACCTTGTGCTCCAACACCTCCAGGCTGCCTCTTTTAGTCTCAATTACAGAGCTGATGCAGTAGCAAGGGTGTGATTCTACATATAGTAATATATATAAAGATAAATAAAAAAGCTGTGTTCTTTATCTTTAATGATGAACTGGTAACATGCTCAGATTGTTGTTAGAGGCTATTGTTCAGGCCTTTCTGTTCCATGTGAGATTGAGCCAAATAGAAGCCGCATTTGTGGGTTTCCTTTGTAAACATTCTGGCAGATTGTGAAGAGGTACTACTTGAATCTGATCTCAGTAACACCCTGCTTTGAAAACTGGGATGGACTAGATGGATTTATGAGCGGAGATCCACATGGACTATGTTTTAGTCATAGCTCTTCACAGCAGTTGGTGTAATAAACGTCACTCACTGATCACTGATCCCCCCCCCCCACAACACACACACACTCTTACACACTTCTCCCCCTCCATGTCTCTCTCCATTATTTAAGCGGTGCTATGCAGCCCATTAGCACCAAGAGCTCGAAGAGACCTAAGGTGGCCCTGAGGCTTAGAAACCGAGCCGTCGCAGAATCACAACTCCTCTTCCATGGCAGCGGGCACATCTCCCAAATCAGCCTCGGCACACCAGTAGCTTTAATGCAATCTTGCCTGATTACTGTCTTTGTAGTTTGGAGGTGCGCATATAAGCTCCAGATCATTGTGCTGTTTCCTACAGCACGGCTGTTGGAGCTGTAGATTTAGAAAGGAGTTGTCGAGGTTGGAGGGAGATGTTTAATATACGTAGATATAGGCAGAAGGTCAAGTGTCATTTGACTTGTGATTTAATCAGCACTCTTCTCCTGAGATGTTTGTGTACAGCAAAACACTGGTCAGGAGATGTTAATATGTGCCATCAGTGCTTAATCACTTTAATCAGAAGAACTCCTATGTAGTTAAAGACAGTGTAATATAAGTGGAAAATAGAAATAATGTTTGTATATAAATAGCATTTTCTGATTTGTGCACTTCTTACCTAAGCTGTTTGTTTGCTTGAATAGTGCTTCTCTCTGTCCCTCTGAAATCTAGCTGTGAGCGCTGAAGGACTCATTGACTTTCTAATGATCACTGGTCAGCCTGTGCAAGTGCCAGGGGTTTAGCCCATCTGCACTGCTCAGATATCGACTCAGCTGTGAGCCTCTCCTCTCACACTGGCCTGCCGGCTCTGTGTCAAAATCTATTACCACTACTGTAAAACTGCATGCAGGAAAAAAAGTGGTTTGTTTTCTTTTTCTGTTTAATTTTTTTCACTCCTCCTCTTATCAACTTCCGTTACTTTGTCATAAAGCGCTGCAAACCTCTGGCAGAGGATCATCCGGTTCCAAAACGATGGATGACATATTGATCCGTCTCCCTTTTAGGCCAAGTTGCACTTCTTCGTCTGTTCCCAGTCCCGCAAATTTTTTCTTGCGTTGCCCCTCGCTGCTGCTCTGACCCACTAGGTTCCACTGTTTATGCAAATTGCCTTTCAGATATCATTTAATCTTTCCCGGTTCAATTTCATAGGTTCCCTGCTGTAGTAGTGCTGTATGTCTAAGTATATGAGAGTCAATGGTTATTGTCTCCCGAAGCATAAGGCATTCTTTATTTTTCTTTTTTTTTCTCTTTCCTCAACCTGAATTAATGTCAGTCACTCATTGCATCATACGTAGTGGTGCATATTAAGCACAAAATATTGGAACCATGGTGCTGAACCTGCTGATGTCTCCTTGAAGGGACGTGCCCATGGGAGGCACAGGGTTCTGTGCTCCTGCTGATGTTGATGATGATGATGGCTAAGCTAAGGCAGGTGTCTCCAGAGAGGCCTGTCTGAGGAGAGTCTGGTCAAATGCACAAACAGAAGAAAACTCACTGACATTTGTCACAGGCGTGCCTCGCAACAAGCATGCCTCTGAATGACACAACTAATTATTTTTTTATTTATTTGAATAACAGGGCATGAGAAGCAAACAAAAACAAATAACAAAATGACAACCATACCAAAAGCACCTCAGGGCAGATGCCAACACATCACTACCTTGACACTTTCCTCCCCCTCTCATGACGGCTTCTGTCTCGACAGGTAGTATATCACAGACAAGCGCACAGACAGACGGGGCTTATTCCACTCACACTGTTGCCCAAACCCTCAGGCTCTTGAGATGGCAGGAGTGGCATAATTGTATTCCTCTGTTATCTGTGATCTCTGCTTACCAGACAAGCAGGACCTAACACTAAGCCCAATCAGAGGCCATGCAGGAGCACAGGCTCCACGCTGGGGCCACAATGCACAAGCGCACGAGGACACGTGGAAATCGAGAGAGCAGTTTAAAAGGAAAACCTGGATTCTAGAGCAGGACACATGGGTGCTTGTTAGTTCAGCATGAATGAGAGTTTTTGCTACAGTTTGTATTAGCAAACAAAATGTTCATCATAATTCTGTGCTTATAAAGCCTTATAACTTCTTATATTAGCACATGCTCTAGTGAAGATTCATTTGTTGAGCCCGACTTTTGCCCAAAACGACAAAAAGCAAGCTTTGTTTAGTATTCTCAAAAGTGGATCAGAGGCCAGATGGGTAACACGTTGTGACAGAGGTGATGTCTAAATTAATCATTCATGCTCTTTCACATGGCTGTGCGCTAAAATATTAATGCCTGAATAAATTTGATTCAGGGCCTGTGATTAGAGGTTTGCCCAGCACATGCATGTTTATTTATGCCCTGGAGAGCAGCCACGAGGGTCAGATTCGTCCACCTCAAACTCCTATTCTGCACATGGGCTTCAGCCCTGCACATACAAGTCTGTATATATATATATATATATATATATATATATATATATATATATATATATATATATATATATGTATGTATATGTGTGTGTGTGTGTGTGTGTGTGTGTGTGCACAGTGTGTGCATGCGCATGTGTGAGACTGACGAGGGGGCAAACTATACATTATACATCGTATAGTTGAACACGGAAATGATGTATTGAATAATGTTGAGTGTGTTTTTATTATTTTGCTTTTTGTTATGGTAATACGGCCCTGGCGCGTGCTGATCTTTAAGGGAGAAACCGAGACATGCGGACAATGAACATCAGTAGCTTCAGTAGTGCCTGAGTCATGAACAACAGTGCACTTAATATAATGTTGGAAATTGTACGCTGTATATTTAGCTGTAGTACTCCTTTTAAAGTCGGTATTTAAATTAGGCAGGTACGCATTTTTTGAGCATGCAGTATGTATGACATGTAATTGTAGTGTGCATTTTGTGTTTGTTGTTTGTTGTTTGTGTGTTTTCCGTATGTTTGCTTTTTTTTTTTCCTTCATGTACTGTATGGAACGATGCTAAATGATTGATATGTGACAGGTCTTGCTCCTGGGCCTCCTGTAACGGACCAGTGAAACAATGAAGTTTATTGTTTCATAACACTATGAAGTCAACTCTCTTTTTGTCAGTTTCTCTCAAACCCACACACCCCATTTATATTTCTGTCACACTTTTTAAGTGGTAATTAACCAAATGAACCTGTTGTGTAGTTCATTCATGTTCGCCTAGCTTAGTTTTTGCGCTTTGCTACAAAATGCTATTTTTTTATTTTTATTTTAATTGTCTGACTCAATTATCTCTTAAAAAAAAAAGAAAAAAAAAGAAATGTATTTCCCACTTTTCATGTATTCTAATATTTTCCCTTTTATTTTACTATTGCTGTTAAAAGCAGAGGTGTGTACACTTTAAAACAAAGATAGGCTCATTTATAAAAATAGTTATAAAAAGAGTTGACTTTTCTATTTCAGCTGGATTGTAGAGTTGCACGGTGCTCTGTTAGAGAGGTGCATTTCATCACATTCTGGGAATATTTATTCTCTTCTGACTTATAAATGTAAAAAGAATCACAATTCTGAAGCATATTGCGTTGCCACTTCGCAGGTCCAGGAGCCCCAATTAGATCCTGTGCTCAGGTTACTGTCTGTGTGACAATATAAAAGTTATTTTTGTGTAACGAGTTTCCTCCTAACTTACATCTTGCTAGTAGGTAAATTTGGTAGATCAAACTGACCCTAGGTGTGAATAAGCCTGCAAACCAAGCAAGCCTGTATTCCTGCCTCATCCCCAGTGTTCCTGAGATCCCTAGTTACCAGGGCTGAATGAATAAACTAATGAAAAAATAAATATATTATATTTCTTTATATTTATATCTAGTTTTTAAAAACCCATGCCAACAATAGCTTGAGCTGTAGGCTATCAATAAACATGCTATAATAAATCTGTGGTATTTTTTTTCTTAAACCTGAATCCATGTAAAATCAATTTCTCTGGATATTTCCTAAACTAAATGCTTCATTGAGGTCACATTCTCTGTAAGCTTGGAGCGTTACATGTGTTTGAGGGATGAATGTGCTGCTGATTGTAATTGAACTGCAGCATCTACCTGGTGGTTGTTGAGTGACAGGCTTGCACACATATGCAGCAACATGTTGGACAAACAGGTCATTTTTCAGTGTCAGAACTGTACATTACACCTGGCATCAGATTTGACACACACAAACGCACACACACACGCCAGATTTATTAGACAAGGTTTAATATATGCTTTCCCTGTGTGAAGAAGTTTCCTCCACTGCTCGTGCTGGTTGTGACTGATTGACTGTGTGGTGTGAAAGTGAGGCCTGATTTCTGAATTTCATCTCATGTTGTGTTCTCAGGTATGCGACCCCAGTTTGTTTCTTTTGGCTATTTTTCTGACCTAAGTATAACTCACATTTATTCGAAAATCTAATTTTCACACACTTGCAGGAAAGTAACAGTAATTCAGAAGGTTGTATGTGTGATTCAGTTTTAATAAAAACAGTACCTTAAACAAACCTGCATGCTACAATAATTGGTAAATTGCTAAATATAGTTAATAATTCCATTTATCAGGGGGGGAGTTTTGTAAACAGAATGTTATCCATTAGCTCTCAAATAACATTTCACAGTAGTATATCATGTTTTGGCATTTTTCAAAGTAACTTGGGCATTAGCAAAGTTGTTTGTAACATGATTGGCTGAAAAAAGGCTGCCCCTTGTTACGGACAAAGATGTGCTGATAAGGTTTCATTTGAGTATAAGCATTTTTTCCTCTGCAGAATAGTCTCCTTTATTTATTTAGTTTTTTCCACTCGTACCTCAAAGGTCAGCCAGCTCAGTGCGGCCTGAGGTGTCTTGGTATTTTAATCTGGGCTATTTGTAAATGGCAGCAGAGTAGGTTCTGACAGGTGCTAATCGCTGACAGGTGAAGTAGCCAAGGAATGTTCCAGACCTTTCTCTGGCCCTGATCCTGGGCTACCTGCTAAGGCCCAGACTTCCTCATCCCGCCACCTCTTCCTTTTCTCCTTTCACATATCCAAACGCTGTGCCATCCATTCCTCCCAACCTGTGGGTGGGTGAAAAGGCAAAACTGTGCCATGCCTTACTACACTAGGGATGTTGAGAGGACACTGAGCACTACTAAAGTAGGACAGGGATTCTTGCACTGTCTGCACTACTTTTCTTTTTTTTTTTTGTCAGCAGAAGTTGTTGCAGGTACATTTAAACACGGTATACTAAAATGGGCACCCCAAATTCACTTTACGATGAGCTGGGGTGTACCCTGTACAGTATTTGAAGCATCACATGTTTGTCCTGTACCTGACATTCTTTTGTGAGGGCAGAACAGGTAATAAATTTGCAGCATATGACATTATACTGCTCTGGGTTTCTAGAGGTATTGCTGTGAAGTGTGTGATCTCCTGCAGAGGGAACATTAGCTCAGATCTGGCCCAACAGGGCAGAATGTGTTTCCAGGTGAAGTGTGTTCACTGGACTTTGGCTCCAGGCCCTGCTGAGGTGAAAGTGCCAGAAGCTGCTGCAGCTGTGGGAGTGGCAGTGGGGCCTACTTCTTCTCAAAGCCCTCCACATGTCCCGACTGAGCTCATTAAACCAACTTCAGCTTCATTTAATCCATTTTTTATGTCTTGGGAGAAACAGGAAAAAAACTCCATAATCTTAAATATCTGCTATTTTATGCTTTGGAGAAAGACGGAAGGAAAACCTTGATGTCTTGTGTAACATCCAAGACTAAAAATGTGTTGCTTCTGCTCTTGTACTGTGATTCTTGTAATTTCCTATCTTAATGCAAGCATGAAAAATGACATGGCTACCATCAACCCATTTAATTAGGCATCGCGGTAGATGCAGTCTAGAAAAGTTTAATCTGTAGCACAAAATTCGATGCATGAAATCTCCTGCAGCTTGCTGCTGCCTGTGTTCCTCTTAAGCGTAGACACACGGATGGTAGGTGATGCAGTGGGATTGCAAGGGGCCAGCCGAATGGAGCATCATTTATTTCAAATTAGTAATGCCTGTATGGACATCCGGCCTACAAGGAATGAAAGGCAGAACACCATTTCACTTCTGTCAGATCTCCAGACAGAGCCAATTCTAAACGCCAATGGAAAATCCCCCCTCCTTTTCCCCCCAACCTTTTGTTTCAGTCTCTGTTGCATGTACCTTCTATAAGTCCCCAGTTAACTAAAATTCTGGCTCCACTACTCAATTGTAAACCACCCTCATGCCATGCTTGCACGAGAAGGCTGTTGCGGAATTTTTAAGCACCATATCTGTCCTCTTGTTAGCCTTGCTGACATCTCCTGAGAGGGGTGAGCTCTGCTGCTAGGGTTAGGTTAACATGCCAGGCCAGGTCAAGACAGATCGCCATCCTCACCGTGCTCCCAGTCAGTGCCCTTCTGCCTTAGCTACTGCACTCCAGCGAGCAGGGGGCTGTCATGCGTCAGCTGCAATTATAATCACATCTGCATACACACACACACGCACACAGTGCCACTAATCTTCTCATACTACTGTTTCCTTTCTTATTATATTCATCATGTACATTTATATTTGGTCAGTGGTTTGAAAGAGAGAGTGACATTAACGGCTAACATTTTATTTCATTTTAAAATTCAGTGTCCTCGTGTTATAGATCATGTATTATAGCAGTGATCATATTACAAGATTTTGGATTTTTACTATCTGTTCGAATCTGACCCACCTGGTGAGTGTGTTATTGGAAGGTCATCGATACTGACCATTTGATTTTAAACTCTCCACCAAGGAAATCTTTCACTATTTGTGAGTTTTGCCTGTGACAACATTTATTGTGATAAATAGTATGACACAAACCACTCATGAGTATTTCTAACTAGCCAAAGTTCTTTTCATCTACACACTCAAAGGTGCAGGTCTCCATTAAATGTTTTTTTTCTGCTTAGCCAAATATGTCAGAAGACTTGCATAAACTAATCAAAAGCATAAGCTTTAAACATCTGATGTTATTTAGAGGTTTGGATCATATCTGTATTCACAGAAAATTTGAAAAGGTTTTATATAGTTTAAATAACCCAACTTCCATATTTCTTATTTTTTTGCATGTTTGTCACACTTTAATATTTCAAATCATCAAACTAATATAAATATTAGTAAAAGATAACACAAGTGAACACAACATGCAGTTTTTAAATGAAGGTTTTTATTTGCTGTTGAAACTGTGGTTTATCACACCTGAGTTTAATTTCTCTAGCCACACTCAGGCCTGATTACTACCACACCTGTTCGCAATCAAGAAATCTCTTAAATAGGACCTGCCTGACAAAGTGAAGTAGACCAAAAGATTCTCAAAAGCTGGACATCATGGCGAGAGCCAAAGAAATTCAGAAACAAATGAGAGAGAAAGTAATTGAGATCTATCAGTGTGGAAAAGGTTATAAAGCCATTTCTAAAGCTTTGGGACTCCAGCGAACCACAGTGAGAGCCATTATTCACAAATGGCAAAAACATGGAACAGTGGAGAACCTTCCCAGGAGTGGCCGTCTGACCAAAATTACCCCAAGACCACAGCGACGAACTCGTCCAAGAGGTCACAAAAGACTCCACAACAACATCCAAAGAACTGCAGGCCTCACTTGCCTCAGTTCAGGTCAGTGTTCATGACATGACGAAAAACTCTGTGGACTGTCGAAACAAAAGTTTAACTTTTTGGTCCTTGTGTGTCCCATTACGTCTGGCATAAAAGTAACACCACATTTCAGAAAAAGAACATCATACCAACAGTAAAATATGGTGGTGGTAGTGTGATGGTCTGGGGCTGTTTTGCTGCTTCAGGACCTGGAAGATTTGCTGTGATAAATGGAATCATGAATTCTGCTGTTTACCAAAGAATCCTGAAGGAGAATGTCCGGCTATCTGTTAGTGACCTCAAGCTGCTTAAAAACCCTCCAATGTGGCTGAATTACAACAATTCTGCATAGATGAGTGGAGCACAGCGCTGTAACAGACTCATTGCAAGTTATCAAAAACGCTTGATTGCAGTTGTTGGGTGGCACAACCAGTTATTAGGTTTAGGGGCAAACACTTTTTTACACAGGGCCATGTAGTTTGGAATTTTGTTTTCTTTCAATAATAAAAACCTTCATTTAAAAACTGCCTTTTGTCTTTACTTGTGTTCTCTTTTACTAATATTCATATTAGTTTGATGATCTGAAACGTTAGTGTGACAAAAATGCACAAAAAAAAAAAAAAAAAAGAAATCAGGAACAAACACTATATATGTGAAATGATATTATAATATATTTTTTTTATATTACCTGTAATAGTTTGTTTTTGTATTGAATGTAAGCGTGGGATCTTTTTCTAATCCATGACTGGCAGAAAGAACAGTGTGTGGTGGTGGTGAGCTGCTGGTTACTTGCTCAGGCTGATGACAGGCAGCTCTTTGTGAGTGTGTGTTCTAGGGCATCTTGTGCTCCTGGTACTACTTTCTGTTTGTAAGGCATCTCTCAGTCCATAAACAGCACAGTATTACTAACAGCAGTGTCTTTGTCCTCAGCAGTCACACAGCTGTTCACCCCTGCAGATCTGCGTGCGTTTGTTGGTGCGCCTGCTTGCGTCGTAGATTCAGGAGGCGTAGATAAAGTAATATAGCCATGCACTAGAAAACCTGGACCTTTATTGTGGTGCCACAGCAAAGATGTTTAATCAGGTTATATATAAACGTAAATGTCGTTATTATTGTTTATTTTCTAATTACAGCACATCATGAAGTGTTTGATTCACATTTATACCACAGCAATTACTCACCGTTCCACTACATACCAAATATTTGCTTATTAAACACTACTTTATATTTTTTTGTCATTTTTATTTATGCGTGTTGTAGAATGTTTGTGAAACACATCCATTCCTGTTATATAAATCACTTGTTCCCTCACTTGCCTTCACTTCTCTCTCTCTTTCAAAGACAAAAATGAATCCAGCTTGTCATGTTACTGAGAATTCACGAAGCACTGCGTCCTAACTTTTAAGTTACAGCTTTACCTCTGACCGTTCAGACTCTGGAGACTCCTTTCACTATAACATATTAGGAGAGTGTGTATGTAGCCATCTGATTTCCATTTAGACCGAATTCTTGTCTGAGACGCACTTTTGCAGAGGATTATTCAACACATCCTGTCCAATCAGAGTCAAGAATACAGAAGTGTTCTTGTATAAAGTAAGTTTGAAACTCCCATTGCCACTAACTATTAAGATTTTAACAGTAAGGATGAGACAGGTATGAGAGTTTCTTTAACTCAAGGTGGCCTCATGGAGTTTTGACTTCAAACACTGGAGCAAAATATTAAAAAAAAGAGATTCGAGTTACACTTTGCGCTGACTGTAATAGATTTAATAGTTTGTGTTTAGATTTACTGAATTGTAAACATCATTCTTTTGATTTAATTCATAATAACCTTTCACTGAAAAATTCAGAAGGCATTGTTCCCAAAAAAAATTGGTTTTGTACAACTGCTCTTTGACATCTGTTAAAACTTCGAGTCAGGTACAGGGTAATGTGTAGTACAAAGAATCCTTAAAAAAACATTAGCAGTAAGACCGGATTGTTTCTTTTAAACTGTGTCTGCACATGAACTATGTCTGTATAAAGTGTAGAAAGCGCATTTATTTTTTTTAAATAGCTCTATAAATTGGTTGTGATATGCCCATGATTTTCCTATAAAGGCTACAAACATTAAGATTATCATTAAGAGACACATTCCAACAGTGACGCAACACACAATACCAAATTTTTCATGACCCCAGTAAAGATCTGCATAGTGTTTCCTTGACAGTCCTGCCAATGAGACCAGAAGCTGTTTTCTTTTGACATGTGTTAATAAATCCTCAAACAGGATCAGCTTACAGCATGTGCAGGTCTTATTTATGTTAGGGTATAGGTAGTGATCAGCACTCCGTCTGCATGTTTATTGCTCTGGTTGGCCTCCACACTGAGCCTGGTTTATTATAGTAGTGAAAGCAGCAGGCCGTGGGGGTTCCAGGTAAATTTGCAGCTCTACTGTCTGTCACTAACGCTAGGGTCACATTCCATCACGCTGACTAGAGAGAGCCTGCGAGTGTGAACAGGACTATGTATTCGAAGCCCACCTCATCGCCCTCCTCTTGCCCACTGATCTAAACAACATTAAGGAGAGGTGGGCTCAGCGAGATACCATGTATTATTCATGACAGATTGAAAGGTGTCCAGGTTGTGTTATTACGATGCTTTGGTAGTGGCCCTGCTGCCAGATCCCGGTCATCCATAGGGAGTTGCTTTCTAAACAATAACGCACAATCAACTCAAATCTGCTGCCCACCAGCATGCAACTTCAAAAAGAAAAAGAAAAAAAATCACACACAAGTAAATACATTTGTTCAACTGCAACTGTGCCAATATGTGACATTCAGTAATAGATTAAAAAGCACGGACAGGAGGAGGACAAAAGGCAGAAGAAAAAAGAAGGAGAAAACCGACAGGGAGATTTGAAAAGGAAAGGCACAGAGTTGACAAGTGAGTTATAATATCGTGTCCTTTATGAATAATTAATTTGACGGAGCAGTGCTCTCAGAAGTTGGATTAAATTAGTTCGGCTATGTCTAAAAAGTTCGCTATGCTTCATTAGTGGATGAGATGGCAGGGAGGTCAGGTAAGGTGTGGAGGCTGCCGTGGTTAATTCAGCAGTGCCGAGGTGATTTTCTTTTTCTCGTAGCCCTTCTGATTTTATGTCAAGTTTTATTCGCTGTGCCTCGTAGTCATTTGCTGCTAACTCACCGCACCGGCTCGGTCTTGTGTAGCCGAACGTAGCACTGTGTTGTCACACATGTCCAGTGAAAATGTGCAGCATTTCTGGTAGTCTATCTGAATTGAAAGTTTTGCATAATGCTTGTTTCTTAAACATTTTTTTTCTTTTCTAAGTATTTCACATAGTGTGCATATGCTATTTGAATGATGTTGGATTTTTTTCAAGATGGAAATCAATTAATTAAATATTAAATATTAAATATTTGTATCATGCACAGAATAGCCGTCTAATTGCAATTATGTTTATAAATAGTGTGTATTCAGTCGTTTTTTTTCTGTTTACTGCTTCAATAATTTTAGGGAATATTTGTGCCTGTGAGGTTTCTCATATGTTCTGCAAAGCTGAATACACACACGTGTGCACACTCACACTAAAAAGTAGAATGTGTAACATGTATTTCTTTACTTGCTGCTTACAATAATCTCTTTTTGTCAGGCTGCCACGGTCATTGTTAAATGAAGTGCATGATGCATTTCTCTTTTGCGAGTGCCCTCTGTTCCTCATCTCCCCTCTATAATAGTGTTATTATTTGACTTTTGCTAAACATGCAATGTGTGTTGGTATTAACTGAAGGAACGAGGAACAAAGCTGTGTTTTGAGTGAGCACAAGGCCACACTATAGTGTACTGTACTGGCATTCGTAATAATCTTAATAATTCTTAATAAATGTGCTGGACACCTTTTGAATGAAATCTGCAGTGGATAAGAAGAAGAAGAACAATAGACTAAAAAGTATTTTGCTGGCCCAAAGCATCGAAGGCCATGTAGAGGCTGGAGCATTAGTCTTTCATGCAGGGAAATATCCATTGTATGATATTTTTTGCCTCTGACATCTGTCAACATGTACACAATTATTTTCATTTTTTTATTCTATACAATGTTATCTTCATAAAGCTCTCATCTCTTTACATTTATTTAAAACTATATCATAATTTTTAATGCCATTTTTGCTCCATGATCTACTTTTCTTCCCGGCTGATTGGTAAACATCTTTAGCCCAGCAAATTTAAGAGTATTAATGAATTCAGCATTGGAGTTGAGAGAATATTTAAGTGTTGAAAACTGTCAGAATCTGTCAGTGCTCTGACTTTTTAACAGCGCAGTGTTTGCATGATGCCGCTTGATTCCCGTTTACGCTCGTGTATGATGCCTTCCTTTCACGCCCTCTGTTACTGCTTTAACTAAATTAACAAAGACATTCCTATTTCCACAGAGAATGAATGTTTGTTTGGAGTGGGTATATATTCAACATATCATTGACACTCCATTGATGTATATAGCAAGACAGAAAATGAGAGGGGAATTTTTTCGTTTGTATTTTGTTAAGAAATGCTACGATCAGGGAGAAAACATTTTTATTTCGGCGTACACAACTTCAACATTTGTTAATATGCGATAAATATGTATGTAATGTTTATATTTTTTTATGACCAAGCTTTTTCTTGAGAAGCAATAATTGAATATGATCTAAATTATTTTGTACAAAGCTTAAGATACATTTCAGAACAGTGCTATGTCTTACTGTAAGTATAACCTTTAATAGACCACTTTTCAAATAAATAGCACCTGGAAGTATTGAGCCAAAGATTCTTGTCTCCATTTGGGACCTATAAGTCTGACGTGAATAAGTTGGAGCATGCAGTTTTTTGAAGAGATTAAAAATAAAATAAAAAAAAAACCAAGAAATTGCTCACTCTGTCCCAAGACGGAAATGCCACAGGAGACTGCAGGTCTTCCCACACAGCGGTAACAGCAGGCTTGTCAGGCTTCTCAGAGATCAGATACAGTCTCTTATCACACCAATCTTTAAGGAGGAGCTTCAAGTAAGAAAACATACTGAGATATTTCACTAGAGCATATCAGAGATATCTGGAGTTGGAAAGTTTGAGAGAGAAAAAAAATTATGTGAACGCACATGGGAGGGAAAAGTACACGAAAAGCATATTTCAGCAAGGAATTGCTCTAACCAGGCATTCTAGGTCCTGCTGATTACTGCACCGGGGTGATAGGAGTTGAATAATAATGAGTACATACTTTTACAATGTTATATAGTAAGAAGTAGAAGTGAAACGTCATAAAGTTTTTGAACTATTATTCCACTTTTTATCTTCCAATACTCATACTAAACCTAACCATGAATAGCTGATAATTAGAAGGTCTGGTGCTGTGATATGAAGTTTTTTTACTCAAGGCTCTCTTATTACATTTCTGTTCTTTTGCTCAAGATAGCCATGCATAGTTAATTATATGTTTGTGACATATTTTCTGTTCAATAAAACATCCAATATAGTCCTGGTTTCTAACTTAGAAAGGGCAATTAGCATCAAGTCCACTGTACATAGTATTAACTTTTTTTTTTTTTTTTTTGGTTTATGAATGTTTAAATGAGTATACGTTATGGTTTCTCGTGTAACATGACTTTTCAAATGCTGTCTGTTCCTGTTGTTCTTTATTATACAGTGCTTGGAAAAGAAAAAGGGGTGCATAAACAAAGTTCAAATTAGTTTGGTTATTAAACAGAGACAAAAACAACAGTGTAATCAGTAGGTGTTGAAATGTGCTAAACTCCCATTGAGCCTTTATAGAGGCTTCCTGTCAAAACATGTAAATGAAGGTGACAGCGCGTCCGCTTTTGACAAACATAATTAAGGTGATTCAATTTAGAGTCCTGCAATATCCAGGAACACAGGACTGCAGGGTTCCCTCAGGTCTTGGCTAATTGTGAAGGTAGCTTTTATGCTCTGAATGTTTGTGGGTTTTTTTATTTTTTTTTTTATGTCTTATTGGATAATGAACTGTTAGGAAGTGTTAGATCTCAGCATCATCTTTTTTTTTTTTTTTTTTTTTTTTTTTATGAGATGGGCAGGGAAGAACAGCCTGAGGTGTGGTGTTGTACAGATAATTAAAAGGCAAAATTTGTATTTGGTGCTTTGATCTGTCTGTCAAGTTTCTGATTAGAAAAGCTAAACCCTTTAATCAGCAGTAATAGGATTATTACGCTGCTAAACTGTTTGAAAGATAGTAGAAGAGCATCAAGTTTTTCTCCCCAGTCCAGTGCACTATAGCTCACTAACTGTATAGTGTGTGAAGTTACTGGAAGCCTGAAAAATAATGTGCAGCATGTAATTAGGAAGCACTGAGATGATTTAAGAGCAACCCTCCCCCTGTTGCTGCCTGGTCTGTACGCTGTTGTTCTTTTTCTCTTTATTGCTCTTTCTTTTTCTCTTTGTCTTTATAGAGAAAAGCTAGTGAATTATCAGCTCTGAGATAGCACCAGTTTAATTTCACTGGTTGGCATTCTTAAGGCGTGTGTGTGTGTAAATACAGAACAAGTGAGTGTATTCTGTATTCATGTAGTATTCCATATGACTTCTTTTCATCAGCTGCATTGCCAGATAAATAATAGTGGCAGTGGGATCGAGAGTATTCTGATTTCGTCCAGTTAGTGGAAAAGAAACGTGATGTTGATGTGTTTACTTGTGAAGTAGATGCAGTTGCATTCATGGACCATTGACCATGCATACACACAATGCTTACTTTGATAATTTATTAAAATTAAATTTTGTTGCTAAAGGAAATAGGAATATGTAGGCACATATTATCTATATGCAACTATATAGCTATTATAGCAGATGCTCTATATGGGTTTTAATAGCACTTTGTCCCGTTGGTACAAATTTTCTATGAATGCGGCACTGATATGCAACTCACTTTCTATATTAAAGGTATTAAGTTAATGAATATGGTTCAGTTGATGGGTGACAGAATGGCCAGGATGAAACTCCGGTCATTTAATATGAAACCTGAACCTAAAACTTGAAGAAACCTGAAAAGCTCAAATTGGAGTGAGTGGGAATCCTTATTCTACCTGATACTATACTGAATGTCAACCAAATAATGATCTCCTTTCTCTGGTTGGTTTTAAATACTGTTATGCTGCTTTTATCATATGATGCTGCAAGAATGCTAGGAAGTAGTTAATACACTTCAGGTTTTACTAGGATTGTCAATATTGAAAGAGAATGTCCAGTGCATGTGAGCTTCATCATTAAAAAGTTGATATATTTTAGTAATTCAAAACAAGAACGTGAAACTTGTATATCATATAGATTTATCACACACAGACTAATATATTTCAAGTGTTTATTTATTTAAATTGTGATTATTTTGGCTCACATTTAACAAAAACCCACAAAGTCACAATCTCAAAAAATTTTAATTGTGGAAAGTATGTTAATTTACTGTATATGTACTCACTACTTGGTTTGGGCTTCTTTTGCTTTAATTACTGCCTCGATTCAACATGGCATGGAGGTGATCAGTCTGTGGCACTTCTGAGGTGGTATGGAAGCCCAGGTTTCTTTGACAGTGGCTTTCAGCTCATTTACTTTTTTTGGTCTTTTATTTCTCATTTTTCTCTTGACAATACCCCATCGATTATGGGGTTGAGCTCTGGTGAGTTTGAGTCAAGCACACAACACCATGGTCATTTAACCAACTTTTGGTGTTTTTGGCAGTGTGGGCAGGTACCAAATCCTGCTGGAAAATGAAATCAGCATCTCCATAAAGCTAGTCAGCAGAGGGAAGCATGAAGTGATCTAAAACTTCCTGGTAGAAAGCCGAACTGACCTTGGACTTGATAAAACACAGTGGACCAACAAAAGCAGATGACACGACTCTCCAAACCACCACTTACCCTCCATGTGCAGGGTGTCCATGTTTGTCTTTTGGACAACTGTCAAGTCTTCCCCATAATTGTGTAGCCTGAACCAGAGTGATTAACCACCACTTAAAGTTTAAGGAAACGTTTGCAGGTGTTTGTATTGATTAAGCTGATTAGAGTGTTACACCACAAGTCTTTAATATTTACCTTTTTCACAATATTTTCATTTTCTGAGATATTTAATTATGGGATTTCATTAGCTGTGCCATAATCATCAAAATTAAAAGAAATAAACACTTGAAATATATCAGTCTGTGTGTGATGAAAAAAATAAATAAATAAATAAATATATATATATATATATATATATATATATATATATATATATATATATATATATATATAAATACAAGTTTCACTTTTTGTATTGAATTGCTAAAATAAATCAACTTTTTAATAATATTCTAATTTAATGAGATGCACCGTGTGTGTGTGTGTGTGTGTGTGTGTGTGTGTGTGTGTGTGTGTGTGTGTGTGTGGTGTGAAAGTGTTTGCCCCCTTCCTGATTTCTTATTTTTTTGCATGTTTGTCACACTTCATTATACTAATTTAAATATTAGTAAGCGATAACACGAGTGAACACAATATGCAGTTTTTAAATAAAGGTTTTTATTATTGATTGAAAACAAAATCCAAAACTACATGGCCCTGTGTGAAAGTGTTTGCCCCCCCCACCCTTTAAAACTGTGGTTTATCACACGTTTCCAAAGATCCAAAAGATCAAGTAAGAAAATGAGATCTATCAGTCTGGTAAAGGTTATAAAGCAATTTCTAAAGCTTTGGGATTCCAGCGAACCACAGTGAGAGCCATTATTCACAAATGGCAAAAACATGGAACAGTGGAGAACCTTTCCAGGAGTGGCCTGCCATCCAAAAATACCCCAAGAGCACAGCGACAACTCATCCAAGAGGTCACAAAAGACCCCATAACAACATCCAAAGAACTGCAGGCCTCACTTGCCTCAGTTAAGGTCAGTGTTCATGACTCCGCCATAAGAAAGAGACTTCGGAAAAATGGTCTGCATGGCAGAGTTCCAAGACGAAAACCGCTGCTGAGCAAAAAGCACATAAAAGCTTGTCTCAGTTTTGCCAGAAAAGATTTTGATGTTCCCCAAGACTTTTGGGAAAATACTCTGTGGACTGAAGACACAAAGTTGAACTTTTTGGAACTTTTTAAAAGTAACACCGCATTTCAGAAAAAGAACATGATACCAACTGTAAAATATGGTGGTGGTAGTTTGATGGTCTGGGGCTGATTTGCTGCTTCAGGACCTGGAAGAGTTGCTGTGATTAATGGAACCAAAAAATCCCGAAGGAGAATGTCCAGCCATCTGTTAGTGACCTCAAGCTGAAGTAAACTTGGGTTCTACAGCAGGACAATGATATAAAACACACCAGCAAATCCACCTCTGAATGGCTAAAGAAAAAAAATGAAGACTTTGGAGTGGCCTAGTCAAAGTCCTGACCTGAATCCTATTTCGATACTCTGGCCTTAAAAAGGCGGTTCATGCTCGAATACCCTCCAATGTGGCTGAATTACAACAATTCTGCATAGATGAGTGGACCAAAATTCCTCCACAGCGCTGTAACAGACTCATTGCAAGTTATCGTAAAAACGCTTGTTGCTGTTAATAACTGGTTGGGCCAACCTTAGGTTTAGGGGCAAACACTTTTTCACACAGGACCATGTAGTTTTGGATTTAGTTTTCCCTCAATAATAAAAACCTTCATTTAAAAACTGTATGTTGTGTTCAGTTGTGTTTTCTTTGACTAATATTTAAATTAATTTAATGATCTGAAACATCAGATAGATACACATAGTGTTTGATACACATAGTGTAACAAATCAGGAATGTGTGTGTGTGTGTGTGTGTGTGTATATGTATGTATGTGTATATATATATATATATATATATATATATATATATATATATATATATATATATATATATATATATATATATATATATATATATATATATAATATATATATATATAATATATATATATATAATTTTGTTTTGTTATTTTATATATATATATATATATATATATATATATATATATATATATATATATATAATATATATATATATATATATATATATATATATATATATATAATATATATATATATATATATATATATATATATATATATATATAATTTTGTTTTGTTATTTTTTTTTTTCTTTTCACATTTTGTGGGGTGCTACTTAACTGCATTCTTTTTGTAGTAATGGTTATGTTTGTTTTACACATACTTATGTATTTGAGTGATTTATCACTGTTAGAACAAATCTTTAGCATGCCATTGCCTCTAATTCGTCCTCATTTAGGACCCGGCTGAGCAGCAGCTCTATTTCATCACTGGCAATGTGCCTATTACCTTGGCAGCTAGGGATTGAGGAAAAGGGAAAGGGCAGAAGTGTTCATGTCCTCCTCCCTCCTGCTTTAAACAAAAAAATTACTGTGCACTCTCCTGCTGCTATGGTCATTCATACCCATTAAACCTTTGTCTTATCACCCATAAGAGAGCTTCACATCTCCATCTCCACCAATTGGCAGTAATCAGGCTCTTAAAGAAGCGGGTGAGTGGTGCTGTGTGTTAAGAGGGGAGGAGAGTCCGAGAGCGCATGATAAATGGTCTAACTTGAGTGACTGGCTAATGAAGATTTGTCAGAACAGGAACGTGGTAGGGTCAGAATTTAGGCAATGAATAAAACAGTGGCCAGCTGAGTGAAGAAAGCCTAGAGAAATGAGGCCTGATTGCCCAGCACTCTTTCCCACACACACATACATACAGTGAGGAAAATAAGTATTTGAACACCCTGCTATTTTTCAAGTTCTCCCACTTAGAAATCATTGAGGGGTCTGAAATTGTCATCGTAGGTGCATGTCCACTGTGAGAGACATAATCTAAAAAAAAAAATCCAGAAATCACAATGTATGATTTTTTTTACAATTTATTTGTATGATACAGCTGCAAATAAGTATTTGAACACCTGAGAAAGTCAATGTTAATATTTGGTACAGTAGCCTTTGTTTGCAATTACAGAGGTCAAACGTTTCCTGTAGTTTTTCACCAGGTTTGCACACACTGCAGGAGGGATTTTGGCCCACTCCTCCACACAAATCTTCTCTAGATCAGTCAGGTTTCTGGCCTGTCGCTGAAAAACACGGCGTTTGAGCTCCCTCCAAAGATTCTCTATTGGGTTTAGGTCTGGAGACTGGCTAGGCCACGCCAGAACCTTGATATGCTTCTTACAGAGCCACTCCTTGGTTATCCTGGCTGTGTGCTTCGGGTCATTGTCATGTTGGAAGACCCAGCTTTGACCCATTTTCAATGCTTTAACTGAGGGAAGGAGGTTGTTCCCCAAAATCTCGCAATACATGGCCCCGGTCATCCTCTCCTTAATACAGTGCAGTCGCCATGTCCCATGTGCAGAAAAACACCCCCAAAGCATGATGCTACCACCCCCATGCTTCACAGTAGGGATGGTGTTCTTGGAATGGTACTCATCATTCTTCTTCCTCCAAACACGTTTAGTGGAATTATGACCCAAAAGTTCTATTTTGGTCTCATCTGACCACATGACTTTCTCCCATGACTCCTCTGGATCATCCAAATGGTCATTGGCAAACTTAAGACATGCCTGGACATGTGCTGGTTTAAGCAGGGGAACCTTCCGTGCCATGCATGATTTCAAACCATGACGTCTTAGTGTATTACCAACAGTAACCTTGGAAACGGTGGTCCCAGCTCTTTTCAGGTCATTGACCAGCTCCTCCCGTGTAGTTCTGGGCTGATTTCTCACTTTCCTTAGGATTATTGAGACCCCCTGAGGTGAGATCTTGCATGGAGCCCCAGTCCGAGGGAGATTGACAGTCATGTTTAGCTTCTTCCATTTTCTAATGATTGCTCCAACAGTGGACTTTTTTTCACCAAGCTGCTTGGCAATATTCCCCGTAGCCCTTTCCAGCCTTGTGGAGGTGTACAATTTTGTCTCTAGTGTCTTTGGACAGCTCTTTGGTCTTGGCCATGTTAGTAGTTGGATTCTTACTGATTGTATGGGGTGTACAGGTGTCTTTATGCAGCCAACGACCTCAAACAGGTGCATCTAATTTAGGATAATAAATGTAGTGGAGGTGGACATTTTAAAGGCAGACTAACAGGTGTTTGAGGGTCAGAATTCTAGTTGATAGACAGGTGTTCAAATACTTATTTGCAGCTGTATCATACAAATAAATAGTTTAAAAATCATACATTGTGATTTCTGGATTTTTTTTTTTTTAGATTATGTCTCTCACAGTGGACATGCACCTACGATGACAATTTCAGACCCCTCCATGATTTCTAAGTGGGAGAACTTGCAAAATAGCAAAATACTTATTTTCCTCACTGTATATACACAGGCCTTCTCTTCTCTTTCTTCTCTCTTTTCCTTTTCATTCTGTTGCTGTCCTTTCCCTGATCCTCAGGGCAAATTCCTTGTACAAGTTTTAATGTTTCATGTTTGGGTTACTACTTATTTATACCTTATATTTGGAATGTTCACTGAGGTCACAAATAATTGGGACCAAATTGTAGCTTTTTAAACTGTGCCCAACTTTGATTAAAGTGATAATGTGTCACCAGATTGGGAATAACTCATCCAAGTTATTCCCAATAACGAATGACGAAGTGGTGTGTGTGTGTGTGTGTGTGTGTGTGTGTGTGTGTGTGTGTGTGTGTGTGTGTGTGTGTGTGTGTGTGTGTATGCCAGAGGGTGTGTGGGAAAAGCTGCCTACTGTCAGGCTTATCTTTACTTTTCCCCTGGGCACTCTTCCTCTCATTTGGCTGTCCGAGGATTGTGTCCATCTAGAGGTTTATGTAGTAACCATCAAAAAGTGTCTGCAGCTCTATAATAAAGAGCAGAGGCTGGGAGTGAGCGTCTGCCAGGGCTTGTAGCCTTTCAGCTTTGGGAACTGACACAGGGCTTCAGACAACTCAGAGAGGACTTGCACTCAAACAACTACTGTAAAATTGATTATGTGTCCAATTATTCGTGTCCACCGGGGGGGATGGAGAGATGGACAGATGGGTGGATGGATGAATAGATGGAGCAATGAGGCAACAGAGTAGTAGTGGCTCATTCTTCCTTGTAGTGTTTTCCTCACTAGCAGGAAAAGAGGAATGAAAACGAGGGACATCCGGACCTCCCAGGATGTCCAGAGTTAACTGAAACTCTGTGGACAGACCTGGTCCCTCCACAGAAAGATGTGCAGACTCCTAACCAACAAGCCAGATGGACAAAGCAGATGATATTAGAGAGAGCGAGAGCAAGCAACATGACAGCCATTCTAGATATTAGGCATGAAAGTGACTAAGACAAAGTAATACAAACATGAATTACTTTTCCTCTCATCTATATTCATTAAATGAGAGCAGATTCGGTCATTTCAGCATCTGACTCGATATCTATTTGTACAAAAATATAGATCTTGGTGTATAGTGTGCACATTTTCTGCTCTGTATGTGCTGAGCAATAAGCAGATTAAGAGTTTAAATTAAAATCAGCCCTTCGGTAATGATGTTGCTATTGTAGATTTCAGTAATAGGCTTGTTAAATGGACCTTAGGGAGGAGGATCTTTAGCAGTACCAAGGCTGCAGGAAAGCTTAGCATCAGGGTCACGTAAATTGCTAATAGGGCCTAAGACGGGAGAGGAATATTTTATAGCATTATGAGCAAAAAAAATCATACTGGTGGGTACTGCTTTTTCTTCTTCTTTCATTTCTCTTCTGCTCAGGCATGCTCTACAAAGAGAGAATGTCACAGATTAATGATTTAGTTAGCGTTTCTTTAGATACATCTAAACTAAAAAAAAAAGTTTGAAGATTATTTACTTTATGCCACTGATGTTAAGTTTGTTAAGTTTGGCTGGCATATTGCATTTAATGTCCACTGGGCAGTGTGTCATTTAGCATAAGGGCACTAGTCCCTAATGACCACAGACATGGATGGAGAAAGAGGGTTGAAGAAGACTGGAAAAGATCAGGCTTGCTGTGCCAAGCTGCAGGAAGAGAATGGAAGTCATCTCTCATCCTCCTCCTCAGTGTCTGTGTTTGTTTTTCTCTAGTCAAACTCAGCATCTGCTGCGCCTCCTGGCCTCGACCCAACCTGCAGAGCTCTCATTATAGTGCGGGAGAAGCATATAGAGGGACATATAGACTCAGACAAACAGGGATAATCAGAGAAGCAGAGGAAGACAGTGGACTAGTTGCAGAAATGGGAACTGTATCCTCCTCTCATGGGAGGTGGTGTGTACACAGCTAATTGTCCAGTAGGGAAGCTGGCAGTTAAACAGGAGGGAGGGTTTAATGAGAACATCAATTTGTGCTTTTTTAACTAAAAGGAATATTTTATGCTTTTCTGAGCTGAGTGTGTAACAAGGGTCATTAACATATTTTGACTGTTTACATCACAGCAGGGCTACAGGGAGAAGGCATCAGTTTCACACCATAGATTTAATGTGATTACTCATCATTTGTACATTTTGTGTTCTGGCTGCCATTAGTTTTACTTAGATTTGTACTGATTTGGGTAAAACATTGTGCAATCATCATAATTTTAATAAGCTATGTAAATATTTGCAATTCAGTCAGCTAACATCAAAAATGTTTAAAATAATAATAATGATCAATAATCAATACCATTTCTACAGCTTTGAAGTGTGTACAATTGAAAGGTTATTAAATGTGATTGACCCCTTCAGAGTCACTGCTCACAATATCATAAGTCTAGTTAAAGTGGCAATCATACTAAAACAGTTCATATTTTTTATGCTTAAGGGGTGTGTGTGTGTGTGTGTGTGTGAGTGAGATTTGGTTCTGTTGCTGTGTATTTTTCTATTTGCGAGGCCAACATTATGGAAATATTTTCTTTGTACGTTCTCTCCTTCCTCCTTGGGTCTCATCCATCATTGCTAGCAGTGTCAGAATGAGTGTCCTTTTTCATGAGTGCGACTATCAGAACGATTCCAGAATTTTTTTGAGCCCTGGGGGTCACTCTCATTTGTTTTAAGGCACTTTCTCGGACAGAGACTAATAGTAGTGCTTAATTTTCTTTACAGAAGCTTTCCGCCCTCGACCACAGCCGTTTGTCTGCGCCTTGTTGACTGGCTGCTGTTATGATGGTTATTAATATTGCTCTTCACTCGTTTAATCTGCCTATCAGTCACAAATCTGTCTGGCTACTCTATCTAATCTGGATATCCTTCAACCTGTCTGCACACAGAATAGAAATTAATGAAGGTGAAGACATGTATGCATGGCTACAAGCTCTCAATTCAGCTCAGTCTTTGACCTCTCCATCTCTCCTATATATGTCTATATGAGTTGCTTCTAAGCAGATAGATGCAGCTCTATTCGTCGTGTGTCCTGAGCATGCACACTTGCTCTTTGAATGCTGCACCTGTGTAATGTAATCCAGCCATGAGTGGGTTGTTTACTTACAATTGTTTGGTGCATTTGAAAGGCTCACTTTGATCCTTGCAAAGATTCCTCACTTCTTTTTTTTCTCCCTCTTCCTCTCCAAACCGCTAATGTCTACTCAGTTTTTTTTTTTTTTTTTTTTTTTTATGAGAAGAATGGAAGTAGAGTTTTTGTTTGTTTTCCGTGACCCATGAGATGTGCATATGACAGTGACCATTGATGAGCTTGTCAGATGTCTTACTCTGCATGTTTAATAAATGTGAGTAAATGGGTTTATATGGATGACAGATGAGCAGCATTTAGAAGGAGAATGCTTCCTCAATGTTGCATGTCCTGGTTCGGCTCAGCCTCCTGATGCATGTTTGGCTTATGGTAGAACTTGATATGCCCAATGTTAGTGAAGAAAATTCGAAGCGTTGACTGTAAATGTATTTTGTGTTTCCCAAGCATCTTGGTTCTGTGCATTAATTAGGCTCCCTCCACTGACCTTGAAGCAAATCACAACTAGAACTTTTGCCTCACAGCTTTACTACATGAAGCAGATGTTAATAAGTAAAAATGCAACATCTGCCTCCATTTAATCTGAGTATCACAGGGAAAAAACTAACTTTACTTTGGATGGGTTTATTATGGAAGTGTTAGCAAACTGTTGCAAACTTATGGTGCAAGTCTGAATCTTAAATATTGCTTGCAGTAAGGCATTCAAGTAGGCATTGAATGTCTCTCTGAGAAATCTTATTTAAACTGAACTCATCCCAATTTTGCAAATATTACCATTGCAAGTTTTCAGGACCTTTGAGGAAATCATGTTTAGGTATATTTCCTCGGTGTAACCCAGGTTTGGTTTTACATCACATGTAGTAGTTCATGCTTTAGTGTAGGTCATTTTATGAAACAAGAACTTCTTGTGTGGAGCTTTGCATGCTAAATGCATACATTTGGCTGACTTGTGATTGTTAAAACTTGTGGTGGTATGGCTCAACTGGCCAAGCAGAGGTTTCTACAATATTTATATATACACAGACACACACACACACACAAACACACATGTGGTGTGGCAAGTATGTGAGTGGCCAGTTATTTAAAAAAAACTATATTATGTGCCCACAACAAAGCAAACCTCTTTTTTAATGTGTTTCTGTGCTCTTGCCATGCTATGAAATGTACACTTTGCAGCCTACACTGTGGTGGTACACCTACACTTCAGGATTTCTTTCCCCACATCATTGCCTGATCTCATTAATGCCCTTATTGCTGAATGAGCACAATTTTACACAGCCACCCTTCTAATTGTAAAGAAAAGTCTTCCCAAAAGAGTGGAGGTTATTATGACTGCAAGACAGGGTCTAAATCTGGAATGGCATGTTCACCCTGCACATATGCTTAACATAGTTAGGTGTCCACAAACCATTGGCGCTATAATGCATTTATATACATTGCATCATTTATTGTTATTATGGCATTTACAAAACAGGATCTGTATACTTATTGAAGTTAGTTTTTTTTATGGTGTGTATGCTGGTATGGTTATGTATGGTGATTATGAGGAACATTTTGGAGGCTTCTAATGCTCTTGGTGTTTTTGCCTTTTGCAGAGCAAATCGGCCAGGAGATTCTCTCCAATCTGCACACTGACCGTGAGAAGATCCAAAGATCCAGAGACAGGGTGAGTATGAAAAATATATAAGTATAAAGCACATGTAAAACACCACCGTAGAGGACACGATTGCTGTCTGTTATGGGTAATGGGGTAGTTTATGCTTTCCTTCCTCTCTCTCTCACTAAACAGTAAAAGTCTTGGCATTATAGGGATTGATTGTATGTACAGCATAGATAATGGGTCATTTGATAAGGTGCATCAAGCAAATAAGACTTCTTTGTAGTTAGCATGTCTCATGGAGTAATGAAATGCCTGATGTAAGACTGTCTAAATGGTCATAGTTTTGTAGCAAAGCAAGTTCACATATCTAACATAACAAGGGTGTGTTCTTGCAATTTCCAAAGCCTCCTGTCTTCAGTAGATTGATACAGACACAAAGTCTAGCACTTATCTAAAAATAGTGCTTCAGGTCATGCTTACAGACTGATATTTAAGCTAAGGGTTGTAAATTACTAACTGTCCCTATGAAGTCCTCATAGTACCAGCTTATGTAGTATGACCAGCATGGTAAATTCCAAGAACATCAGAAAAGTATTCTGCTGTCCATCATTTCAGCCAATATTACAGCCTCAAATTCTTCTTTAAACCTGTATTTTCTACATTTTCTCTCTCTCTGTCTTTATTTTCTGTATTTGTCATTTTTCCCTCTTTCAAAAGTTTTTGCTCTCTTGTTCTTTCCATATGGGAGTGTTGTGTCCAAACCCCCAGGTGGAGTGTGCTCAGTCAGGGGCCTTTCTGATGGCCCCTTATGAAGGATGCTTAAAGACCACAACATGGCAGTTGGGCTGCTAGCCTGTTTCAAAGGAAATAAAACATTTCCTTTCAAAGGTCTTCTGTCTGAAGAGAATAGCCTTCCATCCCTGGAGCCTCTATTGGCCTCTTACACTTTAAAGGCATTTTGTTGGGAAGAAAAAAAAAATCGGGGGATAAAAAGAAAACACAATGTGAAAACATTAGGAGTAAAGGGCCCCTCTTTGCATAAGAGTGCACATAAAAGCGGTTGTAGCAAATTTAGTGGATCCCTACAAACACAATACATATACACAGCCTTATAGGATATACTAGTCTTGCATGAATTTAGACTTTAGTGTCTTTTTTTAGGTTCAGATTATGATATTTAATCATTCAGAAAATTACTCATTCAGAAAATTATCTCAGGCTATTGTTTATGCCATATCCCAAACCTAACCAGACACACACACACACACACACACACACACACACTAACACAAACACATACAGACAGTGGTTACTAAAGAGCTAGAGCAGTAGAGTAAAGCCAAGAGGCATCCTGCTGTGTGTTAGGAGAGAGCAGGCGTTGTGCTGGTAGGGCCTCCTTCATCGTATATTTGAATTCTCTTCTACAGCAGCATCAGCATTCCTAAATACACACGCATATATATTCAAACTCACACACATTCCTCCAGAGAAATAGCAGTCGCACTTCTGATGCTCACCGAGAGTCATTGAAAGTACTGGGAAAATAGAACAGCAAGGGAGATCAGGAGCAAATGAAATGTTGGGATAAAAAAAAATAAAAAAAAAGAATTGGCTTTTGCATTGTAGAAAAATAACCAAAGCCAAAGAGATTTGGTACCAATTAAATGCATTATTATTATATGAACTTATGTCTAGATTGGTTAAAGCCGCCCAGAAGTATGTATTAACAATTATAATCCTTCTATACCCTTGTGGTAAAGTGGGCTTTAACAGCAGATTCTACTCTTCACAGCCAAAAACCGGGATCTGATGTGAAAACTGGATCAGATTAGAAAATCTAAAAATGTGTATAATTTTTGAACATAGTTTTAGTTTTTTCCTTCTTCTTTTTGTGCCTTTAACAATACTACTTTATTGGTACATTTATGAATTTTTTTTTATTTTTTGTTACAGTTGAGAGAGACAGACGCAAACTTGGGCAAGAGCTCCCGTATCCTGTCGGGCATGCTGAGAAGGTAAGATGAAGGTAGGGACCCTGTTTCCGCTGCCCCTATTTGAATGTGTGTAGGCTGGTTGCCTTGTTATATCAAGTGTATGAGAACATACACATTCACTTGTACCCATTATTGTGAGCCTGTGCTAATAAAAGGAAACAGTTTAGGGTTCGAGAACCTCACTGAAAGCTCACACTTTTTCCTTTATGAAAATAATCTTAAAATATTTACCTATTTGCTTGGCACACTGGCTCCCTAGTGTCTGCTTCACATTTCCATAGTGCAAAGATAGTGTCCCTGTCTGATACTTCTTGAGTAATCAAGACGATATGCAAATTTTCTATCACCTGTGTGTTCATAAACACAGTATATGCAACATCTCTCATATCTCTTTTACTAGCTCTCTTTTTTCAACCACAGTCTTACACACACACACACACACACACACACACACACACACACACACACACACACACACACACACAACACACACGCACAGAGGCAAGCACACTCTCGCAGAATTTACTCATCTGTCACATCTCCACTTTATAAAGTGCCTTTGCGCTTGTCCCTGAACCGTGACGGCAAGGTTTTGTTTCTTTTTTCTTTTTTGATTAAGAGTAATATGTAAATGACACCAGCTAAATTTGAAATCCTGGGGCCAGGAAGGAAGTGCCAATTGAAATAGATGCTTCAGTGGTTGTAGACAATCAGGGCCAGCACACAGAGCGAGAGAAAGAGAGAGAGAGAGAAGGAGAGAGAGGGAGGTTGTCGGGGACGTAGACTGTAACCAATATTTCTGCATATGTCTCCATTTTGTCAAGTCTCATTAGAGAGGCTGCGGCTGCCTGGTGTCACAAGAGCTGTCCAGAAATCATTCATCATCCCCTGCCTCCCTCTGCCGTCCCCTCCCTCGCCCCCTCTCTCCATCCCGCCCCGGCGCTAAGTAAATAACACCACTTATTTCAATATTATCATATTAATGTTAAAGTTCAGCTGTCACCTAATGGGAAGACTTAATCAGACATAACATTTAAGAAATGTAGTGGCGTAGCGTGGCTGCCGGCTCAAATCAGGATTTATGAGCTTTTTGCCACGCGCTGCCATGCTTGTTCCTGCTGCCTTTCTGCATGATGGCCCTGTGTGCCTTTTTCCCCTCTCCTAGCTTTCTAAAAGTAAGCAAATTAAACACTCATTCTTTAAACCTGCACCACTATTCAATGTCATTTATAGTCGGGAGGAATGAGAAAACATATGCGTACTCATACACTTATTTTTCTTTTTCACTACTGACTTCCAAAATGTCTGTACATTCGATTAATACAGGGTTGTTTGTCCCCATTGCTGTAATTTGAATGAAGAGCATAGCATCCAATTTCAAACCCGCTATAATTTATACCATGTATTGCTATGTGTAGGAGGAATTTAATGTATAAGCAGGGAGAGGAGTGAACTCCACTCCACTGTTCGTACAAACTCTGATGTTCTAAAGATTCCACACACTCACACACTCCACGATTTGTTTGTCATGAGGTAGTTTGAGAGGCACTGCTGTGCGACGAGGACAACATTTCCGTTCTGTGGAAAAAAAAATTGTAAATATTGTTACAAGATGGAGCCAGAGAGGGCCACGCACATCCTCATGTTTACCACTCTGAAGAAGCATGTGTACATGTCTCTATACACTTACGTTCCTCTTTTAATAGCATACTTGCCCATAAGAAAAAAAGCCATCAGTGAATCGTGGGCCTGCACGCATTTCCGTTCCACTACAAGGTTAAAGATAGTTAAGGGGATGTAACGTGCTGTCCTACTCCTTCTCAGAGGCTGCCAGACTTCTTGTAGATTCTCTGTTTAGAACACTTACACTGCATCAAACAGGAAGCATGTATCCCAAAAGGATCAGGGTTTAATAGGGACACAACCCAAATACTTTGCACTAATAGTGTGGCCTGTAATCAAAGGCATTAATGCCAGCAGGGGAAAGCAGAGCTTCTGTCTTGCTCTTCTTCTTTCTCCTCTTCTCTGTCATGGCTGTGTCAGGCTGTGTAACCCTCCCTCCTTCCACTCTGCCTGTAAATTATTCATTTGAGCATCGCAACTCCTGAGGGTTTTAATTATATTGTCATGGTCACAGTCATCTCATTAACTTTTAATGCTAATGCCTGCTTATAGAAATCATAATATCATTAAAGAGTAATCATATCAATTAAAACATTTGCCTTGATGGTTGATGGTTTAATGCCCAGTTGCTCAATTCAATCAGTGCTTCAAAGAAATCAGAGAGGACTGTGATGAGCAGAGGTATTCTGTGGAACCTGATTACATTTAATCTTCGACTACGTATCTTGCAGTGTCTTGGAATGAGTTACGGTGATCAGCTATAACATTAAAACCACATGTAGAGTAAATAACATTGATTATCCCGGTTACAATGGCACCTGTCGAAGGGTGAGATATTTTAACTGCCAAGTTGATGTTTTGGAAGCAGAAAAAATAAGCAAGCCCCTTGATAAGCGCCTAAACTGTGATGACTAGATGGCCGAGCATCTCTAAAAGAGCAAGTGTTGTGAGCTGTTTTTTGTAATAACTGGTTAGTATCTACCAAAATGACTGAAAAAGTAAAGCCAGCGAATTTGATGCTGGACAATATAGGAATGTGTCATATAGGGGAAGAATGATACCGGCATACACTTTGAGAAGAAGACACTGTGGCTGTCCTTGTAACATTGTTGCTATTCTGTAAGTTTGTCCTCACATGGTTTCATCCAGAGAATATCGTAAGATAGCAGATGTTGAGATGTTGAGAAGATGGCAGCAGTGTTGAATGTCAAAAAGAGACTCATCCCAGCCTTCACACACACAGATTCTGTTTCATGCACAAAATTTTCAAAAATGCACAAAATGAGAGCAAAGGCCTCTTGGAGAAAGTGAAGAGAGACAGAGAGACCGAGAGAGAGGCCAGAATGTTCTCAAAACCCAGCTCCTCCATTCTGAGCGGTCAGCAGGGGATCATGCCAAGCCAGAGCCTGATAGAGCATGCAGGTGGTCGAGTCTGTCGCCAGCCCAGATCAAAAAGTCAAACCCCTGGGTGGACCTTCCTTTGAAATGGGAATGGGCCAGAGATATCAGACAGAAAACATAAGCAAGCCCCGCACCGCAAAAGAGCTCCATATTCATGCTCTAGCTTACAGCATCCAGGCCAGTCTTCAGAGTAGCACATAGCTCAACTGGACACTGATTAAGAGATCAGCATCAGTATGTGTAGTAGGGTCTAACCAACGTCTTTATAGTTGGAAACTTAAATACCAAAATTACACTTTTACGGTTTATTACAAATGCTTTTACTTTATGTTGGAATGTGTTCCTTCCTTAAATGTGTTTTACTCCCAGTGGTGTTCAAGTGCACATGAGTTTTAGAGCGCCATTGGGAACTGCTCGCAGAGAGCATTGTATATGTAGCAATGGCTACAATGACTACAATTGCTCCCTTAGGATTTTATTTGCTTTGTACCAGTGCTAATGGGTGCTTTCTGTGGGAGTATACAAGATAGGCACGTTGTATTAGAATGTATTCAAATCCAACAGCAAAATGTTCATATGAGTTATAATGGTATTCATATTGTACACTGAATTATTTTAATCTTGTCAATATAACTATCACTGTTTGTTACACAAATTCACATTTACATTTTACTACAGATATTTTTCCACTGGTTTTAAAAGTAGTAGTTTATTTAGTAGTTTAAAAGTAGTTCTTTCACTTATTATTGTTTAAGGAATATTACTTTACCTTGAGTAAGACATTCTGTTTTGATTCACAGTTAGGTGGAAAGATTTTTCTTTATTTTCTTAGATATTAAATCTACTAATTGTTATTAGTATTGTGTTGAGCAAGTCATAAACATTTTGTTCGGGATTAATGCAGTCCTACTTGGGCCATCTCACATTTGAATATGAGGATCATAAGCATAGAGATTTATCAGCTGTCTCTCAAATCTAAATGATAAAATAAATTTCACAAGTTTCCTTTGCTTTCAGTTCCTGGATGATGCAGCTGTAAAATTCAATGTGGTATTTGTGCTAGGGTTCTGACTGTCACCTTGCTCTAGTCTGATTCCTCTCCCTCATCTTATGTCTTAGTGCGGTGAGAATAATTGTAGTTAAGGCTTGATGACAGAACCGGGAGGTGGGAGGAGAAAGGGCCTGTTTGAAAACTTGTGTGCGACTCTGTTCCTGTGTTTGCCAGTCCCATTAAACAGACATTTGCAAACAATGTCAAGAGAAGGAAGATCAAAGAGAGCACCCCAGAAAAAGCGTCTTCTGTGGGGGAGCTGTGATGTCCTGAAGATCTCCAAATTTAGACTTCCACACTGTTGGCTTGCAGTCTCTCTCCCAGCCTGGAATATTAACTATCAGCTATGTAGGTCATATAATTAATGGGATTCGGGAGCAGCAGTGGGCTGTGTAGGGATGCAAATGGAGGGAGTCATGGGGGCCCCCTTGAAGTCTTGTTGTGAAAGTCGAACAAAAAGATTTGATATTATTTCTAATTGGAGCTGAAAGATATAACAAATTATAGTTCAGCACATGCTTTTCCTTTACTCTTATTCTTTTTATTATTTTATTTATTTGGTTTCACTCCTCTTTCAGAGAAGTGTTGGGGGGAAAAAAATCTTACCAGAGTAGAGGGGGAAGGAGAAGTCTGGCTGAGGGGCAGGGGCAAGGCTTCTCTTACTCCATTTACACAATTCATTCCAACATTGTATTTGATCTGTTCTAGCTATAAGAACATCATATCTTTAAGCTCCATAAATGTCAATGTTGTTCTCAACAGTAGAAATGTTCTATGCAAAACCTGAAATTTGCAATATGTATTTTAGGAAAAAAACATGTGGCACAATTGAACTGTTTTTTTTTTTTTGGTTAAAAATAAATAAATAAATGTTTGTATCTTGTGATTTCTTTACACAGAGTACATTTTTAATAGTAGCTCAGTGGTTAAGACATTTGATGTCAGATTAAAAGGATGTAAGTTCAAATCATAGCACCATAAAGCTGCCACTGCTGGGCCTCTGAGCCAAGACCCTTAATCCTCAAATTTGAATGTACATGTGTTTATTAATCATTAGCTTTTATCTGAAAGGAAACTAGAATACAGTCAATACATCTAGCTCTACAAGAGCAATAGAACGAAGTGTCCACTAATTAAACTTTTTTTTTTTTTTATGGCATTGAACTATAAGATGATGCCAGGGAGTTCTTGTGTTTTACCTGTTTAAGGAGTCAAACCAGCCCAAGAACAGATTTGGTTTCTGCAATCATGCAAATTAAAAATATTCTTCTGAACTTTTACAATTCCTCAGATGCTCCATATGTCATGTAACTTGCAACTTTCTGACAAACTTTCTGTCTGTCTTTCAAAATGTTTTATTTACATTATTTTTTTTAAATAAGGGAACTTTAAAAAATGTAATTTAGTTATAAAGTTTCTGAAACTACAGAAAAAAAAAATTTTGTCAGACATGCTGTCAAAATGTACCATGAAACTGAGTCAAAGTACTGCTGTGTGTCAAAATGTTATTCATTATAAAACCTGCACGTTATTTTTAAGAAATTCAGGCAGGTGAATCAAATCACTGATAAGAAGGAAAAAGCCTTCTGTTTCTGTTTTGTCTTGTAGTGAACATCCAAAAGCACCAAAAGTACCAAAAGCAGCAGAACAACGATCTATAATCAAATATCTATCTTGCAGACAATTTGTGGCCTTGCTGGTGTGTGTGTGTGTGTGTGTGTGTGTGTGTGTGTGTGTGTGTGTGTGTGTGTGTGTGTGTGTGTGTGTGTGTGTGTGTGTGTGTGTGTGTGTGTGTGTGTCTCTAAATGTATGAGCAGGTGCATCTCTAGTTTCGTGTGTGCTCTGAGACTAGCTGGGCTTTTTAGACTGTGGGGTGTTTAGGACTCTTTTGGAATGCGGCCTGTCAGGTTTATTTTAGACAGCAGAAATGTAGAGCATCTGAAGTCTCACATCATTTCACTCATACTGTCTGGAGCTGACATATGCCACCAGTCGGCTGCCTCCAAACAAGCTGCAACCACTTCGCCATTGACCTTTTTCAGACCCTATTGGTCCTGTTCCAACAAACACACAAGTTGTAAGAAATGTATAGCAAAAACTTTTGTAAAGTGCTTCATCACAGCTTTCAGGGTTCTCTACATGACGTGGTTTTCTGTCATTTAAGACTTGGTACATTCCAAGCATTTTTCAACTGAAGACTTAATGGCTTCACAGTTAAAAGTTTTACAATCAGACTAGTTTAGCATCATTTATAAGCTAATGAGAAATTGTGGAGTTCCTGTAAAAAAAAAAAAATATTTAAAGGTTGACAGGTGTGGTAATGCAATATAATACTGGTAAGCGTCACTGGCTGTCGTGGCAGTGTAACATCATATAGAGACTTTGTTATGGGAATTATGTCTGAGTCAACCTTGTAGGTTAGGGACAGAGCAGCTTTTGCTTAATAAGTTCAGTTGGGTAAAACTGTTCTTAGACTGTGACCAATAACCAAAATTTGTGTTATTTTAGGAGAAGGTTTTTCCATTTGTTTGTGATTATTGTATTTGGAATACATTTACTTTTAATATTTCAGCTTTTCTCATTTATGCCTTTAGGCTTTTTAGTGCTTAAGCAGCAGTTTGTCTACATTTACCATATATCATAGACAGAATACTGCACATTGAGATTTACAAAATGTATATTTTATACAGAACCGCAGATAAACAGGAGTGTATCTTGCCTATGTTAGATAATAAGTATTGTTTAAGCTTCTTCCATAGTGTATGGATATACATGTCATCTATACTCAGAATGTGAGAACTATCCACCTTTATGCATTTCTTAGGGTGTGTGTATGCCTGGCTGATGGGTTGTTGACAGACCTCTGGATGAGCCCCTGTAGCATGCACGCCTCAGCCTCATTACCTGCTGCTGAGAGCCATACAGATAATGGTGACACCTAAACTCTGTGTATCTTTCCTTCTCCTATTAGTGTGTGCTGAGCGCTAGCTTTGGAGAACGCTCACACACAGCAGCAGCACAAACAAGCCTACGCTTCAGAGGAAGCCGGTTCTGACAGGGGAGAAGTACTCTGCTTTTAGATTAGGAATGCATTAGTTTGAAGAAACGGACTAACTCTGTACTGACGTCATTCTCCTCAACACTATTCCACTGACTAATATTTAAACCACTGCCTGTATTTCAGTGAAGAAATTAGATTAAATGATATAATTCAAACTGTGGGGAATCGAGCATGTTGATTTTGTAGCCAACTGTGTTTATAAGATCCTGTATGGTCTTCGTCTCATCCTTTCACTATCACTTTTTCTTGAGTTTTTAATTCAGCAGGGTCAGTGTGCATGTGACATTGAGGTGATGGTGTAGTCGTCCTTGTCTCTTCTGTCCTGGAGAAGGTGTTTCTCAGAGCGTTCACATCACTGGCTGTGTAGCTCTTGAAGTGGCTGCTGTGTCACACCAAGGGCAGCGTGATGTTTGATCTGGAGTCGGGCAGCTGTCGCCATACAGGACTCCTGTATGATTCCTCAGCAGGAGCAGTGAGAAAGAGAAACAGAGCTCAACTTTTGATTGACAACATGGGAGGATCTCCTCAGGACTAGCATGGCTATGGGCTTCTGTAGCGTCTGCTGCTGTTAAAGCAATGAGCAAAGCAATGACTGTGGAATAGCACAAGGCAAATCAATTATTGGATATGAGTGTACTATAAAAACACAGGGTGACAGGGGGGAAAACCTCCTGATAGAAAAATACAGCGGTGATTACATTCTGTCTGGTCTACTAAAACTAGGGGGGGGGGAACTGGCATAGACAGTAATGATGCTTTTGTTAGAATGACTGGACACAAATAATTCCTCCAAGCCCTGTGAAAACAAGATACAGGCCAAGTATGCAGAAATGACATCTCTTTTTTGCTCAAGTTTGTTTGTTCAGTTTACAGGTGAATTTGTTTTCTCTTGCCGTTTTTTTTTTTTAAATCCCCACAAAATGTAATAGTATGTTTAAAGCTCTGGGTCTTTGTGTAGTGTGTGATAACCCATTCAGAGAAAGAGTGAGCTTGGGCATCTGTCAAGAATGGAAATAATGAGGTGATGGCATGGAGCGTCTTTTCTCTTGCTTGGGTTTTCTCTCGCTTCCTTTTTTTTCCCTATCTTTCTTCTCTTCTCTATCGAGCCCATTAACAGACAATTTAAATAGATAATGGAGACTTCTAGGAATTCTGCAGCAATTAGAACCGATCATACTGTTCTTCCCTGACTGTCAGTAATTTCACTGCACTATTCATTGTGTGCTTGATTGGCCTGGTTCATGTGACCCTGTACACAATGTCTTTGTCACAGTCCTGCATCTGGAGAGAGAAGCTATTTTTCCTATTATTACTCCCAAAGCCTGCCTTTTACCTTTCCACTTTGGTAAGTCTCTTATTCTGGCCTGTGGTCTTTCTGAGGTTTAATAAATAAATAAATCATTTATTCATCATTTTGCGCATTTATGTAATAACACCTAAAAATGCACTTATCACATTTCTTGAATTTATAAATAGATTTTTGTACAAACCTGCAGTCTTAATCAGGAAGTGATTATTAAGTGATATCTCTGCCTTTCCATGTCCTATCTTTCTACATTTTTTACATTTCCACAAGTTAAGAAGGCATGCAAGTTTGCTCTTGTCTTTAGTAAAGTGGGTAGAATCAAGAGGAGCAACACAGCTCATTTTGGGTGGAAGTTTGGTGTAATAGTTTGCTATAGAATGACCCTGTTTTATAACTTTTTGTATGAAGTAGATAACTTTAAGAATTTTGACCAGAGCCAGTGATTTAAAGTGCCTTTTTACTCCAGGCATTCTTTCTCACTTAAGGTCTGTAGATGTTCACAATTAACCTAAGAAGAAATGGATGTACAGTGCACTCTTCCTGACTAATTACCTTTTGTTACATCTGTCACTGGTTTTAAGTATTGAAGTCAAACTTGTAAAACTTCTGTAAGAAATCTGTTAAGTGGTAGAACGTATTCTACCGAACTAATGTCAATCCCAAGGTTTGCTGGTTTTTAAACAAAAAAGCAAAAACAGCCTAAAGCAAACTGTAAAAATGGTATTTACATACCATAGCCTGTGTTTACTGGAACAACAGCTCACACACATGCAACATTGTTAACATTGTGAAGTTTTAGTATTTCAGAGAACAGTCTTGCCATTAGTCAATGCAAAAAGAAATGTAAAAATAAAAAGTTTTTTTTTCTCCTCTCACTTAATAGTGAATATACTGTGTCATTAGCACAGCTATCTTTATCTTTTCATTAGAAATATCTTACATTTTAATTTAAGAGTTCAGATTATGTTACAGAAGAACATTAGCCTTCTAGTTCATGGCTCTTTGAGTGTGCACAAAAACACCAACACCTGAGGTTAGTGTCATTGTCAGTTTATAAAGAGTCAAGTGTTTGTTGAGCATAAATCACTCTGAACAGTGCAGCGCTCTCTGACCTGACACAGGCCATTCGACCCTGCTTCTGCAGGTGATAAATGTGCAGTCAGATCGACACCTTCACCCTGACCACATTTTACAGGTACAGTACAGCTGACCCTGCGATGTGAGTTCTACCAGATGAATTTGTTAGAGGTTAGTTGGAGCTGTATGTTTGGTAAACAAAAATGCCATTCTTTTTAAAAACCATGCAAGCTTGTTTCCTGATTCTACATTAATACAGAACGGGGAGCATTTTAAATTAACAGAAATTTAAGACGGCCTCTTGTCCTGGTTGATCTTGGTGGAAGTTTTCCTCTCTCCTTTACAGAGACTGGAACTTTACCCTTCATAGTGAGTATTGGATCATGTCAAGTCTGCTTTAAGTTTCCTCGGAGCTTGCCCACTTAGTTTCAGCATTATTAGAGTTTCCTTGGTTGAATAAGTACAAGAGGATATGAGGTAGGACTTGGTAATGGGCTCACAGCTCTCTAACTGAGTCTCCAAATGGAACTGATGAGTCAGAGTGAGAAAACAGAAATGTTGACTTTTTTTTCCTCTCACATTCTTTCTTTCTGCTACTTATGCCCCTTTTATTGTTTGTCTTTAAATTAACAACCGACTCGATAGTATACTCAATGTCAGGTGACGGGCTTTTTTGTGTGCAACCACATGCTGAAGGCCCTGAGGCAAATGAAGGCTTTATAGCCCACCTCACATGCTCGTTAAGGCTGCTGTTGTACTTTTGTTCTCGGTTTTTCACTGACTGTGGATAACATTCACAAGTTATCTTTTGTCTTTGCCAGAAACCAAAGCAAGGTTATGCTGTCTGTCTAAGTGTGAATATTGGCTGAAACTAATTATAGAGCATGTCCTCAAACTCCCCAGTGGACACACTATAACGATGTGCTTTATCTGAGTGAGCCTAAGCTATAGCTGTCATGCCAGCTGTCTTGCCAGTTGCACTGAGGTTTATGACAAATACAAAAAAACATGTATTTTAAATGTGGAACAAGAAAGGTAAAAAGCATATTGTTCCTAATTGTGATGGTTTATGGTATATTGATATGAATAAAGTACACATTTCTATATAAAAAAAAAGAAAGAGGCTGCATGTTTATATTTATGAGAGACACAGAGCGAGGTAAACTGTGTCCAAGCTGGAGAATGGTTCTTATGGATGTCTTTTTGTCGAGTTTGTGTGTCTTTCTGGATTTTTTCCTTCAGCTGTAAATTGCTTGAGCCTGACCCAGCAGAAAAATGTTGCCATTTAAGAAAAGACTATTAAATTAGGGAGACCTTATCTATTTAAACATTCATTCAAGAAATTACACACTCACTTAGTCACACACTTGGTTTTGTTTCTTTTCACTTGGGACACTTTTTCACACTTTCCCCAACAACTTCTTGCAGAAGGTCTTAATTTGTATAATAGAGCATTTCGGGTGATGCTTACAGTGATTTAGGTAAAGACTGCAGTGCAGACATGACAATTTGCTCAGTAGTTTGAACCTGAGCACTATGCGACCCAGAGCATGCCTCTGTGTGGAATGTGCTGTGGTATGTGCTGATCCTGAATCAGTGGTAATTAGAGGCCCAGGGCATTGGCGCAGCCTAATGACAGGTCTGTGGCCTGTTTTGGCTTTTGTTTGTTTGGAGTGCAGCACTCAACAGCAGGGTTTCTGCCCAGCTGGCACTGCCTGCTGGCCCTTGGCCGCCTGTCTGGGTTGGCGAGGCGACTGGTCCAGGCGCTACAGCAGGCTCGATGCCAGCTGGAGCCCAGTCTTCAGTCTTTTCCACTCCCCTCCTCTCCTCCCTGAACTGCCTGCACCCTGGAACACATGGTTGCTGGCGACGATTGCATTTGTTAGCACCTCCAGGGTCAACAGCACCCTGTCACGACCTGTCTCACTCCCAGAGCAGTGCCAGCTCCCAAAGTGAAGAGTCTACCCTTTTTTCACTGCACCTTGCTCCTGCTTGCTTTATTTAGTGATCCATCCCTTGATCGGCACTAGATTTTCTTTAATAAAGTCTTTTGAGTTTGTTTTGTAGCGTGTCCTGTTATTTGATTGACTCATATGAGGAGATCATTTAAATATAAAAGGATTTTATTTTACTGTTAAAAATGTTTTTTTGTTTTTTTTGAGGATATGAAAAACAAGATACAGATGCTGTGCTGGTCACAGCAGTGTCTCCTTTCCTAGAGTGGTATTTTGATGATTCATCTGTCTTACAAACATTGGCAATTTGAGAGCGTATAAACAGGAGTAAAAGAGCTTTTGTTCTCTGGCTGAACCGATTTAGTTTAACTGAGTTATCATTTACAATGGGCTGTGAAAAAAAAGCTGTTTTGGAGTTTATGTGCCATGTTCTTTTTCATACCAGAAGCTCTGGTCATGGAGACTATTCTATTCTCTCATACTTTCTGGACTTAGGGTAATTACCTGGATGCAGCTTCCAGCACACACTCTTCACTCACACATCTCCTATTAACTCTGTTAGTAAATATTCTAATAAATATACGTCTAGCATATATATGAATAGCGAGTGTTGTAGGAATAAACTTAAAGCTGTACATGTTTTAGTGTATTAACTAAACAACTAATTTCACCTTAATTCTGTCTGTATTTCGAACATAATGCCCAGATGACGGTGCTGTTGTGTATATGTGTGTGTGTGTGTGTCTTTAAACAGCTAAGTTGAATGCTTAATGCCAGGTGACCAGATCTTTTGGCATGTTTGGGTAAATTCTTATAAAGCAGCGGGAGTGTAGAACGCTCTGTTTGTTCACATAGACGCCAGAGTTGAAAATTAACATCAGCCCAATTCCCCACATTCAGATCCAGCAGTCTTTGCTGACCGGGTCAGTGCATTTGTGTACTTCATTGTTTGTTTGGTTTGAGCAGTGCTTCCTGTCTGTTCGGCAGGCCCCTGGAAGAGTCAGCAGCGATGGCGCCGACGCTAACATTGTCAAGATGTTAGGAAGAGGTTGTGAGAGCATTGGCACGTTGGCCTGGCAGACCTGTGTCACCCTCCAGCCTGTTTGCTGACTGAGTTCAAATCCCTACACCTCATCTGACCTGAGTACATATCTGTCTATCGCACGCATGTGAGTGCGAGCTCGCTGGAGCCAGACGCAGCCATCCTCTGGCACTGTGAATCCATTGCCTAGCTGTTTCCCCACTGGATAAGCAGACACTGAGAGAGATTCTCTGTTAAAACTTTCGGACTAGCCTGGTCTTTATTTAATAAGGCATGGATGCCTATGTCTAAAAACTGCCCTGTGGTAACGCATTTCAGAACAGCCTTCGCATAAACCATCCTAAACACTGCTTTCCTTTCACAAATCTTTAATTATAGGTTTTGAGAGTGCACACGGCACAGAGTAAATGTGAGGCACCCCAAGAACAAACAGCATAATGCCAATATCCATAATCTGAAACATTTTTTGCTAAAATAAGATGCATTAAAAGTTTTGTTTATAGAAAAATTACTTTTTTGGATGAATATTTTAATCATATTTTTTATACCAGTTATCATATTAACTTGACACACGTGTTAACAAACCATATGGCCTCTGAGACCCTTCAACGTTGTAATTACAAACCCAATGACAAAAATTGTATTTTCATGAACAAAGTGGGATTTCTTCTCAGGTCTGGAAAACTGTTATAGACTCTGTTCCTGGATTTTGTGTTTAGACTTTACAAGTGGTTGTTGTATATTTTACATTGAATAAGTTATTTTGTGCTGTATTAGGATGCTGCATTTCCTGCTCAGCAGTTTGCTACATGCTGCCCTGTGACAGCGACCATGGCTTTCATTCAGATTGATTTACATGCATGAATTACTCCAACTCTCAACCACTAAATAACCTTATTTGTACAAACAGTGGAATGTGGCCCTTCTATTCCCTGGCTTCCTCACCATCGCTGAAGTGTCACATTTTCTGTGCTTTAAGGTTTCTTTTCAGTTGTGGAGTCTCCTATACTTTTGTTTCTTTTTTATTGACTCACTCATTTTCCTGCTTTGGGCTTTGTTTGTTTTGTTTAGTTATGGCTCCTTGTGGAGCTTCTGCCGCCAGGGCCAGTGTTTCTTCAGACCTGAATAGGCTTCATCTGGCAGTGCTAGGATGTGAGGCAGATCTGGGTTGGAGCTCTGAGGTTGGTTGTGTTCTCAATGTCTCAACGAGTTCTTTGTGCTGACCATTCCTCTCAGACCAACACAAAGGGGACAGTGAAGGCCAGGCCAATGCAAGTCTTAACTATGGAGAGAGACCCCCCGACCACCATATAATGCCAGAAGACGCAAGCCATTGTTTTTGTTTGTTTCCCCATGGTTCTGATTTATTAGCCTGTCTTGTTTTTTTTTTATTCAGAAGAATGAGTCATTTATCCCCCAAATCCCCTCTTTGTTCAGACTGGGTTTTAATTGTATGTGTAGCTTATTGCTAGCATTCGTATGGATGACCCAATGCACGTGATGTTTGTCATCTAATATTATTGCAAAGCCATGAGGTCTTGGCACTAGTTTTTGATAATTGTGGTTGACCATTTGTCAGACATTCTCATGTTTCTGATATTCGTTTCAGCCCAGTGCTTAAACCCATGAAATTGTCACCATTTTTCTCTACAGTGGCTTGTGTGACACCA
This sequence comes from Silurus aristotelis, assembly GCF_946808225.1. Classification (NCBI taxonomy): domain Eukaryota; kingdom Metazoa; phylum Chordata; class Actinopteri; order Siluriformes; family Siluridae; genus Silurus; species Silurus aristotelis. The sequence goes on along the minus strand of NC_139585.1, from coordinate 15,035,312 downwards.
CATTAGTGGTACAGTAGAGTATAACGGCATCAATGGCATATTCTGCTGATGACCGAAACCTGTGGAGATTTTTTTGATGACCTGCAGAGTCATTAGTGTTTACACGAAGCCGCAGGGCAGGTTAAAGCGTGAACATTCTGCTGTTCCAGTTGACTGCTTTTGGTGATTGGCCAGAGAAGCAGTTCAAGACTGTAAGTGTTTTATGCTAGCGTTTAAACTGATAAGGAATTTCTGATCTTGTACTCTTTACCTGTAGCTAATTATTCTGACCTGAAAAAATAACATCAGAAGGGATTGTATGGTCGTTGAACGGTATGGCCATTGTTGACATTTTTATTGATTTATACATATTTTTTTGTTAAAATACTCTCAAATATAATGCATTGTCCAAATCTGAGAATTCTCAAAACACTTGACGTAGACTTGGAACTGCTTAGAAGCTCGTGGGTGCCTTTTTAGCTAGCTGAGTGAATGGTCGAGTATTGAGCTATAACACAGCTCTTACCTAGACTGAACTATTTCCTCGACATGCTCTGAATAAAATGTTTTTCCCACCTTTCATAATGGTAAACGCTAACATCCACGGTCAAATCAATGGCCTTTCCCTTTGATGTGCCTAAATGCAGTATAAAGGCCACATTTTAATTGGCCAGGAGAGGCGCAGATCAATACATGGTGTAATTGGCTGACATAGGATGGGTGTGAGACTTTATTATCATTAATATTTAGATATGAAGTGGGAGGACCTGGCTAAGGTTAAATGTACATCGGCAGCGAGCTCCTTTGATCTGGCAGATAAGCAGATCGATCTTAACAAGAACAAGTCAGAGAGATGGGATGGAAAATGGGTGCCCCTGATTTTTATTGGATTTCAGGGAAAGATTCGGGTTGAGGGGAAAGGGTCACTCTGCTCGTATCCTTTCCCCATCAGATTCTGACATGAATAGGAATCAGCATCCTCATCAGCAGCAGTAAAATATTTGTTGAATGCTATCGCAATAGATATCGTGGAATGCTGTCTATCATCAGAAGTGAAGTGCGAGTAATAAATTAAAACCGAGGCATGCTTAAGGCTAGTGTTGCTACGATATTGTCATTGCCAAGCATTTTTTTGTGCACCCCTCATATTTTGGTCATACACCATAAGAATTGTGTGCATTCTGTGCTGCCTGTACATGCATTTGTCAGGTAAATAGATTAGGGCTGTCATAAATATTCAATTATAACTGTTAATTATAAAAGAAAACCCTTAATGGAATTGTTAAGTAAACAGACATTCAGCAAATGACACTGATCTGAGAAACTAATGGTGTGAATGTTTAAACTGAGATGTTTACAGGGTGTTTTTTTTAATCTGTTCCTGTTGTGAGCTGTTTTAAGGTTTTTAATGGACTACACTTTCAGAAGTTTTGGAGCACAAGCTTGTTTGCAGAACACGGAGTGTACAGATTGCACTTTGTATTGTTCAACATTTTATTGTTTACACTTCACGTTTTCTTTGATCAGTATTACTCTGATTTAACAATATTAATCTGAATTTAATTAAACTTGTGGAAAAAAAATGTATAAACAGATGGACACGCCTCCCCACCAATCAATCAGTGGTATACAGAAGCAAAATTACAAAAGTTGTCCAAATATTAATGGGCTCTATTGTATACTAGTGACAGCTCTAAAATGTATGCACACGTACCTGCATTTTCAGACTATAGTCTATAGAAAAGAAATACACCAGCAAACTGTGGTATTACTCATGCAGATTGCACCCTCTGTCTCTAGTGCTGGGGCTGTACATAAAAGCATAATGAAAGGAACTAAATGGATTCCACGCCGGCTCCTGTTTTATCTCCCTTTATGCCGGCCTGACACGAGTCGGCCCTGTCTTTGAAACGGCCTCTGAGACTGTCAGAGCTGACTCCCAACTGACACACAGGAAGAAAGAGAGGCTGAAGAGCATGTCAGAGGAACGTTTGATCGTAGCCGGGAAACAAGCTGTCAATAGCAGCTGAGATTAACCTAGCTCACTAAACATATATCCACATGTGCCATTCAGGAGAGATACATCATCCTTTCTCCACTTAAAGAGCATTATTTATCAATATGAAATTTTAACAATTTCTTTCTCAGTAGTGTTCAGGAACCTTCACCTCTGTCCATGATGTTGGGACGTGGGTGTCTAGATGAAGTATAATGTTGCCAGTCAGGGTGAAGGAACAGGGCAGAACACACCTGTCAAGCCTGTAGCTTAGTGATCTGCTTTTATGAGCTTAAACATGAATTTTATTTCATTAATGGGTGTTTGAGTGTCAGGCTCTTACTGTAATGGACAGTATTATATCTGTTGTGTACTTCTCTGTAATGTCATTCCTGTTTAGATCATTTTACCTGAGTTGTTGTATAGTTGTGTAGGTGAGATTTAGTGACCACTGGAGTGTAGGTGTAAGAGTAATAAGAAAGAGTGTAGGTGTTTTCCACACAGATCAGTGTTATCTCAGTGTATGAAAAGGAAGAGAGAGCAGCATATGAAAATAACTCAAAGAATAAACTGTCTTACTGAGCTATCATTCTAACTGACCCCGGTGGTAGTGCAGGCACACAGACACATTTTATTTGTGTAATTGTTCTTTCAGATGTTGCTTTGCTGCTTGTGTGTGTACGGGTGTTTGTATGCGTGCATGAAAGTATAGGTGGTAGAGCATGATCAGGAAAAGATAAAGAGCATTTCAGAGTGTCCTCATGCAGCCCCAGCTCCATCTGTTCCTCTGTTTTAATTATTGTGGTAGTGAAAACAAAAAGAGCCGAGTGATTATACTCATCCCTTCTGCACATTATTCTGTAACATTAAAAGAGCACCAGCAGAAGCTCCCAGATTTTTGCCATGTAAATAATTGTATTTGTCTTTGCTCCCTGCTAATGAATGTCATTTACTTAAAAAAAAAAAAAGAAAAAAAAAAAGAAAGAAAGAAATAAAACTCAGCATTAATTAATTCCTAGCGACCACCAATTCCCCCAACAGGGAATATGTCTCAATTAGGAAGTGGATGCCTGTTAATATTTGTGTTTAAATTGCATATATGTGTGTATGCGTACATATGCTTCACTGACATTGAAAATAACCCTGCAATTAATTATACTCCTAATTTACCGTTGCGCTCAGAAGGAGCAGTTTTAATGAAAGTCTACAGTTTGTAGTGCCCCTTTCTGAGCATTAGGCACATCGTGGATTGTCAGCTGCTGAAATCTCAAGAAAGATACTTCTGTCTTGTGAACAGGGAAAAGGTGCAAAAAAAAAAAAAAACCTTCCATGCCTTTTCTTAAGCCAGAATAACAAACAAGAGCCTCAAATTAGATTTCCCAAAACATAACATTCCCTCTCATTAAGCGGGTCACTGTGGCCAGAAGCTGAAATAGCAGAGCCAGAACTGAGTGTGCCATGCTTCCCTCAGCAGCCATCTTAACTATAGTCTTTAACTAAATGAGCAGTTAGACATTTAGGCCAAGATATGCAGCCCCAGCTCCTCCTATGATCTTTTTTTTTATTATTCTGCACGCAAACGTTTTCATGTGAATTTTTTTTTGTTTCTCTTTTGATAGAAAATCTTGTCTTCCATCATTTGTTTTACTTGGTGTAAATTCAAGTGTGTGTGTGTGTGTGTGTGTGTGTGTGTGTGTGTGTGTGTGTGTGTGTGTGTGTGTGTGTGTGTGTGTGTGTGTGTGTGTGTGTGTGTGTGTGTGTGTGTGTGTGTGTGTGTGTGTGTGTGTGTGTGTGGGGCAGGCAGTGATGAGTTAGTGCACTTAACCCAAACAAATAGGTGGACAAAGATGAATGTGATTTTTGTAGACACACTATCCCAAAGCACTTAGAGCTTTTATTTGGCTCCAGGTCTGAACCCAGAGTTTGTCCTTCACTATCACAGGAATGATGTCGAAAACCAGTATTTTACAAACTTGATCACAGACTCGGACGACAACACAGAATAGAATGGAGCAAAAAATGTGAACTGGGTGGGAATTACTTTTACTGATTCCCATAGCCAGCATTTGTGATGGACTGCTAGCCATCAGCAAGGAAGATTTAAAGATGACCTCCCATTGTCTAGGCTTGTATACAACTTGTTACACACAGCTTTTGTTGTGTCGACAGAGAGGGATAATAGTTAACAATGTCAACAATATTTTGGGCACAATGAATGAGAGAAGTAAAAAAAATAAGTAAATAAAATAAAAAGGCAAAGTTCTAGCATCATTACAAATATTACAAAAAAACCCAACAGAAAACTAAATCTCACTCACACACACACACTCACAGACACACACACAAATACATATACAAATACACACACAAAGCATGTACCATGGGAACAGTTAAACAGGGAGTGCTGGATATGCAAATGAATATCAGCACCAATCCTGGAATTAACATACTCCACCACCACACTATGAAAAATACAAGCAAATGATTTGAAATTTGCTACCTGTCATATTAACATCTTTATTATTCTGCCCAGACACTTTTTTTCAGTTGAAGCATAAAGTCAGACTTTGTATTATTTAGGAGGCATTGCTAATTATGTCCAGATTTTTTTTTTTTCCTGCATATTTAACTTATTTTGTGAATTGATATTAAACGTGCATTAAGGTGAATTTAAGAAAACTTTTAGTTCCATCACTTTGTCAGCTGAACTACAAGTACTAGATGACAGCTAGGAGGGCTAAAGTATTGAGTGCAGACTTCTAAAAAACAATCCCAGGAGACTTTGCAGTCTGATACAATGTCTGTTTTAAAACAGAAACATGCTGTTTATAAGTTCAAGCGGGAACTATAGACAATAAAGACAAGAAGCAAACAGTTAAAACTGATATGCTTTTTGGAAAATTCAACAATACCCCTAACGCAAGGTGTGTTCGTGTGACAGGTGAATAATAGGCAGCTGCCAGCACTGCACTGAATAATCCGACACCGTGATTATGAAAACATTAGTGAAATGGGTGATATGGGTTAAAAAAAACAACAAAAAAAAAACCTAAGGATGTAATTACACCTGATTTCACCCCTCTCTTCCGGTTAATCCAGTTTTTTAAGATTGTCACTATGCTGGGCTTTATTTTACATTTCGTGTCACCACAGACTTATCCCCAGGCAAACACACTGACACTGTGTACTGGCACACACAGTTAAATACAATCGGGAAACCCACGCTATGCAGAAAGATTGTGACTTAGTAGCTTCTTAGGTTATTAACAATTGTGTTTGTGCACTTGTTGTGTCCAGGCATGAAGAAGCACAGCCAGAGGTGTAGTATTGAGTTATTTCAATCTCACTGCTAAATTGTGGAACTGAACAGGGCAAAAAGGCGTAGAAAGAAAAAGCTAGACGGGGTTAACATATAGTCTGCCTGTCTGTCTAAGCATTTTGCCACTCACCACATACCAGGGGCACCATTTCCCGCCTGGAGACAGACCAGCCTGTGGATCTGATTGGCCTGGTGCCACAATGCCCTTACAAAGGCTCCTTTGACTGCAGGTCAGTTGGTTAACCAAGGGGATTAGACATTTTCCCAACCACTCAGCATGCCCTTCTTCTTCATTTTTCTTCTTTTTCTTTTTTGCGTGTTCTTCCTCTCTTTTGACTCTTCCTTCTCCTACCAAATAGGTCATCAATTTTATTATTTTTTTTTGCCATGTTTGGAATTTGTATGTTCTTGTGGGTATAATAAGATAAGCTAGAGAAATTGAATAATGAATATTATGCTGCTACCACTCTGGCATGAATTATTAACATACAAATTTAGTTCTATGTCTACACTTGCCTGTAAAGTTTTAAAAGTTTTGGTAAACTACAGTTTAGTAAAACATTTAACACTAGGTCAGTCTGCTCTGAGTTAAATTGCCAGATAAACTAGTTATAGTCTATGGTCGGATCCTGTAATTTAACCCTCCCCTGCTGCTTGATCCGGTCTCCTCATATACATTTGATTTGGCTTCTTGAATATAACAGCCACATCATTTCCTTAATAGATATATTGATTGCTTAGTGATTGTATTATGTTATAAATTGTGATATTGTGTTGTTTATTGTCATTTAGCATTTTCATACACTATATGTACTAAAGAATTAGGGACACTTGACTGCACCCCAGGCCTTCCCACCCTACATCAGTACCTGACTTTACTAAGGCCCTTGTGGCTGAATTAACACACATCTCCACGACCACACTCCAAAATGTAGCGGGGCATCTTCCCAGAACAATGGAGTTTAATATAACAACAAATGGGAACTAAATGTGAAATTGGATGTTCAAAAAGCACATCCAAATCTTATAATCAGGTGTCCACAAACTTTGTCCTTTGTGTCTCGCATACAAGATTAGTGCCAAGAGTTTAGAAAATGTCTGCGGTGCTTATTATATGGAAGTCGCTCCATGTTATGATGCTGATATCTTTATGTCGTAAGTCCTGTGCCAGATTTTTTTAGGTTGAAGCAGCTAGTATCTACTAGTATCTACTGAAGAACAGACCAGGAGCAATATACAAACCTCAACACACTCACACTCACACTCTCTCTCTCTCTCTCTCTCTCTCTCTCTCTCTCTCTCTCTCTCTCTCTCTCTCTCTCTCTCTCTCTCTCTCTCTCTCTCTCTCTCATATTCTTTGTCTCCTGGTCCCCAGTGTAAAAGGTGCTTTGCATGTAAGTGATGTTTAAATGCGTATTGTTAACTTGCATTAGTAATGGGACTCAGGGACTTCAAGCAGGTTTGATCACTACACAGGAGCTGTAATGCATCCAAACAGCATTGTTTTAGTAAACAGAACAGAGAGAATGGGCCTGCAGGCTTTATAGCTCTGAGTGAGTGGTTAAACAGTCAGAAAAATATTGGAAGATGTTGACTTTTTTTTTTAGGAATTGTACATTCACACTTACACATATTCAGGTTCAACGAATAAATCTACTGCCTTTACAGGTAGGTTTTGATGTGAAGCCATTTTTCTTTTGAGGTTGCTGTTATACTCATGATTTTTCTAGTTCTTGTTAAAGGACTCGGTGCAGTGTGGATGTGGGTGTTTCTGTACGCCAGACGGCAACCAAGTCTTGCCAGGCGAATCCATGCTGTGTGTTGTAGGGAAATAGAGGTGCAGAGAGAGGAAAGTGTCCATGTACGCTAAACTATTTTCGACAGCAGGGCACTGGGAGAACGACAGAAAAAAATGGAGTGAAGTGGAACAAAAAAGAAAAGCACAAACAAGTCTGAAGTTTGTGTTTGTTTCAGAAAGGAGTTGCAAGAATGAAGACTGCGTGTCGCTGCCCTCCACTCCACACTTTCCGCTGATCTCTCTCTGTCCTAGGGAAACATAAAACAGACTAAAATTCTACTACCCGTACCTTTCCCTTTCTTCACACTACACACACACACACACACACGCACACACTCAGAGGCAGCTGCAGTAAGCAGGGGAAGAAAACCTACTGCTTGACTTTGGTATAAATTATTAATTCTCTTTCCCTTATGAATTTTCCATCGGGTCCCTCTGTCTAAATATGATATTGTGCAGGTTTGGTACTACAGAGCGAGCTTCTATCACAGAGGAACTTGCTTAAACCCAAGGACTACGAGACCACGAACATTGCTAGCGGACTCATCTGTGTTAGCGTGGTTTATAGTGAATGCATTTGAATATGCCTCTCATGCATGAATTACTCCGTTCTTTCTGGAGATATTCACCAGAGCGTTCTTCCACTTATTATGTATTTTTTCAGAAATATTTATTGACTTCCTCTTTGACACCAGTTTCTAGTCGAATCGCAAAACAGCAAGAGCACCCTATGACCTCTGAACTATAGGGTTATAGACCCCGGAAGGAAAAGTGCACGCTGACAGTGTGTCTGCCGCCAAAGTTTCTCTCTCTCTATTTCTATCTCTCTCTCTCACACACTCTCTCTTTCTCTCTCTCTCTCTCTCTCTCTCTCTCTTTCTCTTTCTATTTCTATTTCTTTTACACACACACACACTCGCACACCGTGTTCATGAGTTCAGAGATTGAGAAGAGCAGAACAACAATATTCATCAATTATTTTGCAGTTATCACCGTGCTTATAGAACTTTCACACCCCCCACTTCGCCAGTTTTATCTTCTCTTTTCTCTCTCACTCTCTTTCTCTCCCTCTCTTATGTGGAATAGATTTTCTGCTGTTTTCTTCATCCTGACCCTGAGAGGCTTCAGGGCCTGATTAGTCAGATTCAGCACGTAGTCTATTGATCCAAGCCTAAAGGGCAATAACCAAATGGAGCTGGAGCAACAAGTCAATAACGCAGTTATTGCAACAAATCATGGCCCTGCGTTTCAATCACTACTCGCTACGGAGTGCTGTATGTAATCACGAGTAAATTATTGTCACTCATATCCCTTTTGCACCTGCTTATCCCTTCACCACCTACCCCTTCTCTCTCTCTCGCTCTCGCTTTCGCTCTCTCTCTCTTCCACGTAAATAGACTTCTACTACCAACATAATGCAAGCAATTATATATATTAATCCGGTTAACAGCTTCATATCACAGCCTTCCATTGTAATAAATTTCACCAGTGGAAAGTTGTATATATTAGGTTTGTCCTTGCCAAATCACATTGTTCACTATAAATGCATTGATTTCTGAAGCAACTGAAGATCCAGTGCCTTTTTTAATTTTAATTTTTTTTTTAAACTGTGCAAGCATTAATAGAATAGTTCCTGACACCTATAAATATTTTTGATTTATAAATAACACATAGTTTATCATTAATTTATATATATATATATATATATATATATATATATATATATATATATATATATATATATATATATATATATATATATATAAAAATTGTATTATATTGTTAGTAAGGTTATCAGTTTTTAGTAAGGTTATCAGGTTATCAGTGATTGCCTGCAGATTCACCACAAGTTCATGTTTTTAAAGTTATTTTGTTTTAGCAATTAATACTCAAACATGTTGAGCCATCAGTTTTTAACTGCAACAAGACTGATGCTTTTTGACCACAAATATTTGACAATTACAAACAAGCTCCATATTTTCAGTGTGACCACAGCTTCCCTTGCACTTTGTTCTGCTCTTCAGCTCTCTCTCTCTCTGCACCTTCCTTTCTCACGTTCTCTTTAACATACATGAGCTGAAGAGTTAAATTTGTCGCACAGAATTCAGCTGTGAAATCGTAGACCAGAAGGATCTGCAATTTTAATGAAATAGCATGGATTATTTAGAATGACTAAAATCTCCCTTGTAGTGTCAAGTCGAGGGATGTAGAATGACATTTCCCTTTCTTCCATTCTCCTGTGCAACCGTGTGGCAAATCTCCAGGATTTGCAGTGTGTTTAAAGAGTTACATTGAAACTAAAGGAGGAAGACGAGGGACTAAATATGAAATTGTGACCGGGGGCATTTCTTCTCTATTTATTGCTTTTCTTATTTTATATGTCATAAATAGGCTGTGGTTTTTAGTTTGTTGTTCTTTATTGAGCCACCAAGTTCAAGCTCCCCAAATGATTGACAGCGCCTAACTACCATGTAAACATATTGTTGGATAATTGCGATTCTATAAGAGGTAAACACGCGAAGAGAATGAGTTTTCTCTCAGCATGATGGCATAAGTCAAGGTCTCTATTTCTTTCTAGAGAAATGTCCTTTTTCTCTCGCTTTCTCTATTACAGTGTCCTCTATTCTAGCCACTGACATGGCCTAGGGAGAGCTGTCTTACTGTAGCTTGTTCTTTTGGCTAGACGCACACATACATATCGCATAACCACTTACCAAAAAAGCCCAGATATATAAAACTATAACTAAATCTATATTTAACATTAAACAGACTTTTGTTGCCCAGGTGGCTGCTCTTACATGCTGAATTGGAAAGGACAGTTTTGTACCGAGAGCTTCACTAGAGCAAGGACATCGAGTCCATTTAGTGTTCTTTTGTTTTTATTATTTAAAGGCTTTTTGCTTTAGGAGGTACACAGCTTTTCATTGCACATTGCCCTAATTACACACTTTCACCTCATTTGTGCATCCTTTTCTGTTTATGCTCTTTGAACTTGCAGGGTCACTGTTGTTTTCTCAAAACAAAAAAAAAGAAAATCATCTCTACTTTTAGTGACTATCTTGGCAAATCGCTGCTAAAGAATCTTTTTCAACATCTGCACTCCAACTCTGTTCATAAATCATAGATCACTTACTGTTCTCACTTCAGAGATGCATGAAAGCCCTTTGGTCAAAACAATGAGGCATTACAATGAAATACTACATTCATTTGTGTGCATGTGTTTGTGTGTCTGTTTGTATGTCTGTGTTTTATCTTAATTGATGGCATTGTTTTGTATTTTTTTGAAATACGTTTATTTTATTGGTTGTCTGAATTTGTTTAAACAAACAACAACAAAAAAAAGAGTCCAAACAGAGCTTTCAGTAGAGAAGAATGTAGACTTGCTACCTCAAGGTCCTAGTTTGGATACTAAGGTACAGTTTCACATGTTCTGCTCTTTTGGATTTCCTCAGGGTTCTCCGGTTTCCTCCTATTGTTTAATGACATGCTGATAGGTGCATTATTTGCTCGAAATTTCCCCTATGTGTAAAGGCATATGAGAATGAGTGTAGCATTCTATCCAAGTAATGCACAAGTGAATGGGGGGAAAAAAACCCTGGCAGGAATAGTCCAGGCAGAAAATCTAAGTGTCTGTGTGTGTGTTTGTGCGAGCATTTGCGTGTTAAGCCCAGATTTGTGCAGTCATTTACTCAAAAAAAAAAAAAAAAAAAAAAAAAAAAAAATATATATATATATATATATATATATATATATATATATATATATATATATATATATATATATATAAAACATACGCTGAGAGAGTCAGACTGCTTGCTGTTTTCTTTCTCTCTCTCTCTTTCTCTCTGTCTCTGTCTCTCTCTCTCTCTCTCTCTCTCTCTCTCTCTCTCTCTCTCTCTCTCTCTCTCTCTCTCTCTCTCTCTCTTTTCCAACCATTTGTCTCATGACTTAACTCTATAAAAAACAGATTGTTTGATTGAACCACTGAATCATTATAAACTAAAGCCCCTGGTCTACTAGTCAGACATCATCTAATCTGAACTTCACTCTTATTCCACTCTTCTCTTTGAACATGCACACAACTGATTTATGAGTCATAATGAGATTTCAATGCCGAACGAACAATAAAAATTTATGCGTTTCAAAGTTTTCAAGAGCTGTGATTCCATGGCTAGTGTTACACCCTTTCACCGCCTGGTTATACAATCTCCAGCTGCCTGTCTTATGGAATGTGGTTGTTTTTTTTTTTAAATTGTGTGTCAGAAAAATTTAACAGCATATCCAAATTGTGAGAAAGAAATTCATCTCACTTGTAAGAACAGTGTCATGTTTTTATTCAACCTTGCCACTGGTTGTCTTTCTACTCATGATAAGCATTTTTGCTATTCAAATATCCACATTTTAAAAAGAACAGTATTCAAATACCCCATCAATTATTTAATGACAGAAGTAAGCATTAATTGTGCATCTACAGTTTAACTTTTGAATTTTCAGCTTAGCAATGCAAAATAGTCTTGTAGAGTCTTGTTAGTTAATGTTGCATTGTTTAAGAATATAATATGTACATATGTTCAAGTATGTTCAGAGATGATAATCAGGTAATTAACGTTCCATAGGAATAAAACTGGATTGACCCCATGTGTAGCATGTACAGAATGTGTAACTACTTGTGTCAGACATAATTTTGCTTAAGAATTTGAGTAAAGCAAATATTGGAATTGGAATGATTCTGCTTATTATTCAGTGCATCTTGAGTTTTTTATATATATATATATATATATATATATATATATATATATATATATATATATATATATATATATATATATATATATTAGGATAAGCTTTATCAAAACAAGGAATGTTAAACTTCCATTGTGCCACTGTCAAGTGGAAAACCTTTTTTATTAAAATAAGAAACATGAAAATAAAACGCAACAGGGCATGCGGTTATAGGGAAATATTCAGCGATGTGGTTGCTTAGAGCCATTCACATACACCAATCCACCATACCAATAAAACGATTTGTCGGTTGTGTAGGTCCCTCCTTGTTTTGCCAATACCGCTCTGATCCATCAAGCTATGGTACATGTAAGACTTAACATATATATAAATGTTAGGCTCTCCAGTGTTTCACAGCAGAACAATGCAGAGCATCGCATTGCTTTAGCCAATCCACATGCACCCAACTATCCACATGATGTAAAAGGAAACATAATTTATCAGACTGGGCCATCTTTATTTCTTCTACTGGAACAGACAAGCTTTCATTCCTTATTATTAGGCATAAATATTGCTGATCATCCATAATGCAGGTAACTGAATTAGTGAAAAAAAGTACTTGAATAAATGCATTAATACAAACCTGACACTTTCCTGCACTACAGTCAGAGCTCTTACAGAAAATGAATCAGCTTCTGGTGAGTGAGAATCTTGAAATTATCAGCAGTGTGGTTTAAAATGTCTGTAACACATTGATTTTGTTCCTGGATTGGCAGGACGAAGCTTCACCCCAATATGTACTTTGCATGGAACACTGACAAGTTCAGCAATAAACATCCAGCACTAACCATGTAAAGCTCCGCCTCAAGTGTTCTCGCTGTTTAGGGAGGCTGATTTGTTTGTTCTGAAGTTTCCAGTACAGGGTGCAGGCACAGCAGGATTAGCACACCTTTGTTGACTGCTACCTTGGTACATAACCTGGACTGCTGCCATCAGCCATAACATGCACTCTGAAATATGTTTACCGCCCTCTTATTGGCTGTGCAGAGACACAGGCCTTCCCACTTTTGGAGTGTGTGCAGGAGAGAAAGAGCTTTTCAGGTGCATATCGGATCTCTTCCTGCTTTTAACATCATCGCCCTCCCTCCTCGAGAAAAAGGAGTGATAGAGTGGGAGGAAAGTAGGATATGGAAGGGCAAAAAAGAGCAAGGGAGGGGGAATAGAGAACGAGTAAGAGGGAAATCAAGAGGCTGGCATAGACAGAAAGGAAATAGCAAGTGGAGCAGACTGGCAAAAGTAGAAAGAGAGCAAAAAAAGAGTGCTAGTGTGTTGGCAAGCAGCCAGTGAAGGGAGTGATCTGTAGATACTGGAAAATAAGAGAAAAATCAGAATGCCACTCGGACAACGCTCCGGGACAGCCCGCTACAGCTGCCAGAACGTGCCGTAGGCAGAACTTCCTGAGCGTTCATGAAAAAGTGTTGCAAACAAGGTGTTTCTCCCCCTATCTTCACACTGTGCTTCGTTCTCAACATCTCTCCTTTCATACTTCACCCCCACCTTCTCCTTACCTCCTTTCTCCAGGAGGAATCTAAATCCCAGGCTGGCCTGCTACTCAGATTGTTAGCTGCATAATAAAAAATGCATGAGTGTGTAGAGCAGCGATCTCAGTCCTGTGAGTGTGTGTACACATCTGCACGCACAAGGCTCGTCAACACACTGTCATATAAGCTACTGCATGTGTTCAAGACATCAATTACTTCCTATTTTTTTTCTTGTTTTACTCCTTTTATCTGATCTTATCTATCTTCTACAGCTTCTCCATTAATACAAGTTATGTGTGAGTGTGTAGGAGGCGGGTCTTTCTTCACAGAAATTATTTTTACATTGTTTCAGAGGTTATACTCTGAAGTGTGTGGGGGGTATATTGGGAGGGAGCAGGAGCTTTTTGGTAAGCATTACAGATTTCTCAGTCTCTGAGCAGCTTAGCTGTATAGTAAGGATAAGGGTGATGTAGAGAGGTTTTGGGAAGACCAGCTCAGCTGCCCCATAATCACACTAATAAACCCTGTTTAACTGGCCTGTCAGACACTGCAGGGCTTAAACACACAGCTACAGCATGAGTTCGAAAGACTGAGTGAGTGTGTTGAAGTATTCTCTGAAGAACTTAAGCACCATTTCTCTTTTGGGAATTATATGGTGTCAAGCGCTTTCAAGTAAATGACATGCAATTAAAGGAAACTTTTTTAAACATTACCCCTGGCAGATTGTGTGTGTGTGTGTGTGTGTGTGTGTGTGTGTGTGTGTGTGTGTGTGTGTGTGTGTGTGTGTGTGTGTGTGTGTGTGTGTGTGTGTGTGTGTGTGTGTGTGTGTGTGGGTCTAAGTACCAAATGATGATATGAATACAGGACAGTTTTGACCTTGTGAGAACCTTTGGTTAGTCCTCATAAAAAAAGCTGCTCTTTACTGAAATTGCATCTTTTGTTTGCAAACCTTAACGTGCCAAGAGACTCTGTTTGGGTACTGAGGTTATGTTTAAGGTTAGGGATAGTTTTGGGTTTTGTCACATTAAGGTATCATTAGGGATGCAGTCCACTTACGTGGTAGATTGGTGTTTGCACGTGTTAATAGAAATGTATGTGTTTGTGAATCACTTGTCCTCATTGGATGATATGACCATTTTTACCATGTTCCCTAAACATTTTAAAAACCTTTATTTGCAGATTTCAATTATTTTGTAGAACATTTAAAAAATAAATAAATAAATAATCTGAATTAAGACCCACATACTTATTATTTAGGTATAGTGGTTAACACAAAAATCTAACGCAGCATGTGTGTGTGTTTTGAAAGAGTGGTGGCTCTGAAATCATTCTTAATCTTCACTTTATTAACTGTCTGGTATAAATTACTTGTAAGAACAGACATAACAGACACACAAATTAAACCACAAAAATACAGAAACATTAAAAGTAACTTTCAGTAATTCATAACAATTGCTGGCCTGGAGTTTTTCCATATACTCTTGATGTTCACATGGGTTTCTTCGGTGGTTCACTGGTTTCCTCTTTCTTTTCAGAAACATTCAGGTAGGTGTACTTTTGTCATGAAAGTAATTGTGTATGTTAGGAGAAGCATAAAGCAGTTATTGAATATAACACACACCTGTTGTTTCTTATGATTGTTAAACACTTATTTTTAAATGTATATGTGTATAAGAAGTTGCTCTCTGTCCTGGTCATTAGTTTTATGCAGAATCTTTTTAATTTCAGTAGAAATTAGTGGTCTGGAAGTGATGTACTTGAGTTAAAATGGTTGATTTGCACTGCCCTATGAGTAATAATAGAATGAGCTACACTATATATGGAATATAAATCCATATACAAGAATATACCAATTAGAGATAACATTATGACCTTATACCATAATGCCGGTGAGTGAATAACACTGATTATCTCATCAATCCACTTGTTAGTGGGTGGGTAAACATTTTATCCTCACAGTTAATTTGTGAGAAGCAGGAAAAATGGGCACGTGTAAGGATTTGAGCGAATTTGTCACGGGCCAAATTGCTAGATGACTGGGTCAGACCATCTCCAAAACTGCAGCACTTGTGGTGTGTTCCCGGTCTGCAGCGGTCAGTATCTATCGAATGTGGTCCGAAGAAGGAACAGTGGTGAACCGGTGAAATGGTCATGGGCGGCCGAGGCTTATTCATGCATGTGAGTAGAAAAAAGAAAAAAGGTCTGGGTCATGGGTTCTGATCCAACATACAAGCTGCTGTAGTTCAAATAGCTGTAGAAATTAATGCTGTTGATGCTCTATGGGTCAGGACTGTTTTGGTTGCAAAAGTGGAACCAACACAATATTAGGAGGCCATACAGTTATGCCAAGTCAGTGTATATTATATTGCATAATGCATCTCAAATAGGCAATGAGCTCGAAAAGGACATGAGTACTGTACTGTTTGTAGGTTAAAACACACTACATCAGTAATCATAAATCCTTTAGCTTTACAGATCATAGAACTCTCGCTTAAATGTGTATCTCTATAATGTCGACTATCTGCACATCCATTACAGTGTGAAGCGCGAACGGAATTCAAAGCAGATCTTTTTTCTTGCTTTTTTTGTGCGGTGTGTAGAGAACTCATAAGCTAAGTGAGAGTGTATTTATGAGGCATTGATGGCTAAGGCCCTATAAAGGCTTCTTTCACGTGGCAGTGTGTAGAGTGCAGTAAAGAGAGCCTGATAAAACATTTATCCTTGTTAGTTTGTGATCACACGCTCAGTTCCGACCCCCAACTTTTACAGTGAACACAGAGCACGATGTCCATCAGTCAAACCATTAGTGAACACATTGATCGTGCCGACACACACACACACACACAAACACACACACACACACACACACTCTCTCTCTCACACTCTCACACACACACACACACACACACACACACACACACACACACACACACACACACACACACTCATTCCCTCTTTCTGCTTTCCCACTTCTGTTTCTCCCTTTCTTCTTTTTAACTTCTCTCTGCAGAGATTCTGGCTGGAGGAAAATTCAGAGCGATTAGACGTCGATTGGATTTTATTTTATTGCCTTGGTCAAAAGAAAAAAATACCCCTCATTTTTCATGTGCCCTGTTTTAGTAGTGTGTTTGTGTGTGGCTCAGGAGTGTTATTGTTGAATGGTGTTGGCTTAAGGGAACAGCTCCCCCTTCCTCCAGTGTAGAGGTGTATCACTGTCCTCATTAGAGCCACTAATAAGGAGAACTGAGAGAGGGAGAGAAAGGGAAAAAAAACGGGAGAGAGGGGGAAAAAAAGATTTTAAATTTTAATAACACGGGTATGATTTTGTAAATTTTTCCTGACAGAAAGTCCTCATTATTTTTGTCTGTCTCAGAGCAACCTCTCCTCCACCTCCTCCCCTGATAAACGGACTTTTCCTGCTTTCTTTCTTCTCTCTATCCCTCAAACTCTTTTTGAGCTTAGGGCAATATTCTTAACCCATAGACTAAGTGTAATTTTGGCTTCTGCTTTTGGAAAGAGTTATTTTGGCAAGACTGAGACTCTTGTCTGCCATTGCGGTTTGCCGTGCCTGGCTCTATGTAGGACATGTAGTGTACTTCGTGCTCAGAGCAAGTGTGTGTGTGTTTATGTCCGTGTGTGTGGTGTGTGTATGTGTGTAAGACTTACCCTGAGTTGTGAGCTGTGACAGCAGGAGCAGCTCTCCCCAACCCTCTGTCATGTGTCAGAGTGAAAAGATGGATGCAGTTTGATGGCTGCTACTCTGCTCTGTTCTTTTCGGGCCTTGCTCAGCATAGGACAGAACCTCCATCAACCCCAGGCAGCATGGCCTTCTGTTTCTCTCTCTCTTTCTCACACTTATCACATCACTGCCCTGACCACTCACTCTTCAGCATTTACTGATGGCCCAAGCATGGAGCAGTTTGTCCGCTCTTACTGGTCAGTGTAAACTCTGCTGACACATGGGGTCATCATGGGTACAGCACCTATGTTTGGGAATCCTGCTTTCCTTAAATAGGTTGGCGTTTTATCAAAGCTGTCAGTGTGCAGGCTGTGAAGGCAGGAATGTTAGACTAATGGGAAAGGTTTAATAAATCATTTTAACGCCATCCTCAATAACTCAGATAAGTAGCCTATGAATAATGTCAACTTAAACTTAATGTGTTTTAGGAATAAAGAAAAAAAGATCCATGGCTTTAATAAATACCCAAAATATTATTGCACACATTTAAATAATGACCCCTTCTATTTAAATAGTTTGATTTAGTATTATGTTTATAAAAAAAATGCTGAGTGGTTCATGAAATTTATTTAGCAGTTAAAAGGGTGTCCTGTTGTTGTTGTTGTTGTTGTTGTTATTAATGGCAAAAACATAAACAGGTCTTAAATGAACTGCAGCAAGGAATGTTTTAAGACATATAGTTGGTGGTCTTTGTAGTCTGCTTCACAACAATTACTAATTAAAGACATGTCCCCTGTTTCAAACCAGCTATTTATTTGTACCAGGATACCACCTAAACATGAGTGTAGTGTTTCTACATAGATTTAGACAGTTGATAAGCAATAGCCATGTCCCCTCTCAGTTTTCTCTGTGTGTCAGAAGATAGCTTAGCTCTGACCCCTTTTTCTCTCTCTCTCTCTCTCTCTCTCTCTCTCTCTCTCTCTCTCTCTCGCTCGCTCTTTCTCTTTCTCTCTCTTTCTCTTTCTCTCATTGCAGTACTGGTCATCAGCTTCTTCCAGTAGACATCTGCACGTGTGTGTGTGTGTGTGTGTGTGTGTGTGTGTGTGTGTGTGTGCCTACATGTGTAAATAATCAGTGTAAATAATGCAGGCTAGTTAAAGAGACATGGGGAGAGATCTGGCCTTGTGAACAAGCTCTGATTAATGTTCCCCACTATGAATATGCTTGGAATTATGCAGGCCTGTCAGCCCATCAGACAAGGCCCATACCCTGAAGCTCTTTCTATCTCTATTATGCAACACATATAACCGAATCATATACACTTGTGGACCTGTGTGCAATGCCAGGAACCCATCACTGTTCCACTTTAAACGGGTACAATGTGGTTTGCTTTATGTGCACTTGAGTATGTGTGTAAAACTTTAAAGCTCCAAGAATAAGTAGTCAAGTAATTTGTTTCTAAGTTTAAAGTTTCATGGCCAAAAAGGTTATACTGGGGTCTGAGATGGACAATAGCATGGAATACAGTGACTGTAATGCAGGTTTCAATCTGTGAATATTCAGTGCTCTTAGATTAGTCAGTATAAAAGAGGATCCCAGTAACATCTTTGCTGAATTCAATAAGCGACTATGCCCTTCATGTGCATGACTAATGATTAAAGAAAAGCATTGCATACTGTTTAGGTCATCAATCAGCGTGATCTTGATCCCGGCAGAAATTAGGGCTGTGTAAATAAGAAACAAGCCCTAGGAATATTAGAGGCAAAGTCTTGGCTGCAGAAATGCTGCTTTAGTTAAACGTGAAGAAAAAATGTTTAGAGTCATTTGTTGGCTGAGTACAAGGGGACACCCTAAATATAGGTTATTTCTGGGTTTTTGTTGTTTTTTTTATTTTGTACATTTTGCTATTGGCACTATCAGATATTTAGCATTGCATTCTTCTATTGTGTTCTACTTTTGCCTGGTTTTCTATCGTGCTGAGATTTTAATAAAGAAACTAATTGTGTTATTTATTTTTAATAACAACGCATACGTTGACTAAACAATAATGCATTCATAAGAACAATGACTTTATCTCCCATTTTGCAGAAATGAGTTAAGTAATTTGGTCCAAAAAAAAAAAAAAAACTAAATCTACAGTGATTACACCGTTTTCAATCAGGCCTAGACAGGCCATTTTGTGATTTAAGCAGAAATTTCATCTGTTCATCTGATACATTTGCGGTGATCAAGTAAACATGACTGTATATAAGAAGAGTTTTGCTGCAAATTCACTTGTACTGCAGATGAAATTGTACATATCTATTAACATGGAAATGTATGTGTATGATGCCTTGGGGAGCAAGGTGTGTGTGTGTGTGTCCGTGTCCAAGAGCAGGGTGCTGCTGCTTGGCTGCAGTGGTGATGAATGGCAAGGGTGTGGGTTATTCATCTCCTGTTTGGTGCAGTGGACAGTGGCCCTCCTCTCTCCACATGTCAGCACATGGGATAATTCTATCATTTATCAGGAGTGACTGGGACAGGAGTCACCACCACACATTGACCACGGGGTCTCAACCGTTTGTCTTCCCCTTACTCTCCTCTTCACTTCCTTAATCGCATGTGGCACACCCACTTGCACTCTTAATCTCAATTTTAAATCTTTTTGCCGATGTGTTTGCACTTTCTGGATCGTTTTTTTTTGTCAAAACTAACCTGTGCAGATGAAAGTTTTTGCAAACTATAAGTATCCTTGGATATGAAGTGGAGAATTAAGGCTTAGGGGGGAAAGAACAAGGTCTTTTTGAGATTCAGTATAATAAATTATCTGTGATCAGGCAGCTCACCAAATAAAATGATTTTTTTTTCCTGATTATTATTATTAATAACAGAAGCTGCATCTTTTGCTACACACACATAATGCCTGAGCGACATAAAGTTTGAGAGTAAAAACTGTAATGGAAATTCCCACAATATGTGTGTGTTTGATAAAAACTATGGTGAGAATTAATATCTACAAGTGTGTAGTGTTTTCATATATCTAAAATAATCATTGCTCATCACTGAGCTCTTTGTTGCTCACCTATATTGAGGATGTATAAGAACCATTAACACTTCTCTGTGTCTCTCTGTTTGAATGCAGGGTCATTCAGAACCGCATCCTGATCTTCATCCTGGGCACCATCATCCTCCTCACCATCGTCCTGGCCATCTATTTCAATCTGCGAGGCCACTGATCTCCCCTGACGGGTCCTGTGTTTGTGCTTGCGTGTGTGTGATTAATAGCAACAAAAGCACGCTGGAGTAATTAGGACAAATTGTTCATATGAATCATTCCTGGTGGGCAGTGACAGGTGATCTCTTCTCAACTCTCTCCTTCGGCTCACAACCACACACGCTCTACCCTCTAGCCCATATAGCCATTTTGCTAGAATCTTACTGGTTAATTCTTCTGCATGGGACCTCCATCTGACTGACCTCCGCATACATCATCAACATGGCAGAATAATGGTGGAGGAAGAAAGCTTTAATTCTATGATTTGTTGCTTTATTTTAACATTTTGTCGATAATGCTGCTTATTCCATGTCAGAATGGTGTGTGTATCTGCGTGCACATGCATATACACTTTCAGTCCCCGTGTAGTCCCTGCATTTTTCTGGGGCATACGCACGAATGCTTGGACCTGTCTGTAGTGCAGCACACAGAGCAGAATCACACACTACACCCAGCCCAAAGGTCAGTGCCTTTAGCAGCAAACACACACGCTTCTCCCAGTCGCGCTTCATCCAGGATTAGTAGCTTCTCACGCTGTTCCTCTAAGGTCAGTAAAGGCCTTGTGTGTGTTCAGGCAACTCAGCAGGACCACTTTTAAAACCTAAGGCCCCCCCATAGATTCACTTATAATGTACGGCATAAATATTTTGTTAACATACTTGGACATTACTAATATCTATGTTTATTTTAAAATGAATGATTATTGTGGTGATGTATTTACCTTCTTTCAGTCAGTATGAAACTTTTTTTTCATCACTGTATAATGTATTTCTGTAAAATGCAGAAACATGTGTACAGTGTAATGGTTCAAAAATGAGATGCATGTGGAAAGCTTTTTAATTTATTGAATGGAGTAATGTTATGGAGCTTTTTACTTTTGATTCAAGAGTCAGGGTTCTTTATTTGTTTGTTTGATTGTTTCCATTTTTAGGACCAACACCTGGTGAATGATGGTAGTAATCATTATAGATCAGATTGCAGCAGTTTATTCTATGAGTGTGTATTGATGGTTTACACAGTGTCCTATACGGTCAGGACCTGGTGCAGCTCAGTGCAGTTTCAGACTTATGCAGCTCAAATATACTGTCTGTTCACATGTGAGCATTTAAAATACACACACAGAGCACACCTATTGATACTGTGTTTATTATTCCCAGTGCATGTGACAGATATTCTCTCTCTGTCTCTTTCTCTCTAGTTCTCACAAAAACGCACACACTTTTTCTCCTCCTCTGGCTGAGGGCCTGATGGACAGACAGACAGGCAGAGGGCATTTGGTATTCTGTTTCAGGCCGGGTAGATTGTCTTATTTTGGAAGCAGCATGGTGGGGGGCTTTCTCTGCCTCTGCTTCACAGCTCGGGCTTCAAAGCACCAAATTAATGGCCAACAAAATAGTGTGTCTCTGTCCGTCCCATGTGGGGCCAACCCGTCGAGAGTTATCATTAAGTTCAGGAATAAATGAACAAAAAAGGAGAGAGGAGGAAGAGGAAGGACGAGGAGGGGCAGAATCCTGCCTGTTTGACAAACCTCATAAGATAATGACCTCAGTGATTGAGTTTTTCATCAACACGCCTAGACAGGACTGGGTGTCTGCATGTCTTCCGTTTGTGTTTGTCCTCTCTCCTTCTTTAGAAATATGTGTGAGTGTGAGCACTGGATCTAAGCACCTGTGCGTTTTGAATCCAGGCATGCTGTGAGTATATTTTGCTTGTTATGTATGTGTGCAGCTGTGTGTGTCTGTGTGTGTGTGTCTGTGTGTGTGTGTGTGTGTGTGTGTGCACGTTTCGCTGACTGAGTCTCTCTCTGTCTCTCTATTGCTCTCTCCCTCTCCCTCGGCCTGTCAGATCCTCTCAGTAGTGAGTGGCTGGTGGAAGGCAGCGTGGCTGCGGCTCTATTTGAAGTTGTAATGGTGTCAAAAAGTCAGGGCTGACTGACAGCCGTCAGTCCCACTGGGGCTCATTAAATCATAACAACTTGACAAGGAAATAATTGAGCACTGATGACAAGTTGAGGCCTGTTTAGATGTTTTTATTTTCTTTAATTATGCCTTCTAACTATTATGTTCATTAAGGAATTGCATTAAACAACTCTTAGGGGACTAATGATTTGTTTATATCCCCTTTTTCATTATTTAAACACTAGCCATGTCTTCTGATACCTCATCAGGCTGCAGCTATCATCTTCTGCATCTATTTTTCTCCACACACCTTTTTCTCTATAGCTCTCTCTCTCTCTCTCTCTCTCTCTCTCTCTCTCTCTCTCTCTCGCTCTCTCACTCGCTCTCTCTCTCGCTCTCTCACTCGCTCTCTCTCTCTCTCTCACTCACTCACTCGCTCTCTTTCTCTCTCTCTCTCTCTCCTTCTTTCCCTCCGCCCTCATCCCCATTATCTACGTCTCTTCCTTACTACTTACTCTCTTTTTTCTCACTTTTTCTCATCACTTTCTAATTTCACCCCTTTTCCTTGCTCATATCATCCTTCTCTCCTCTACAATCCCCTCTCTCTCTCTTGTCTTTCTTATCTCCTCCTTTCCCCCTCTTCCCTGTTCATTCTCCTTTCTTCTTCTACTCTTCATTCTCTTTTCTCTTACCCTCTCTTCTCCTCAATCCCCTTCTTCCCCCTCACATTTCTCACTATGTGCTCCTTTTCCTTATCCTGCACTCCTCCTTGTTTCCTCTCCCACTCCAACCATGCTCTCTCCTCTTTTGCTCCTTGTCTCCACCCCCCGCTCTCTTTTCTTTTTCAGCATGACCTATGGAATAGTCATTACCCTCTTATAGGCTGTGTTTTATTCCAGGGGGCAACTGTAGCAATAGGTGTGCTCACATTTTAACACATCACTCAGATTAATGTTAACCATCAGAGTGTCCAGCTAGCAGGCCCTCAGCCATCTGACGAAGGAACAGAGATTAACCACAGCTTTCCTGTAACACTGATAGTAGACATGCAGTGTAACACTAACCTGCGCATGTATACACATTAATCAAAGTGCTATAGTGTATGTTAAAAATTCTACACAGAGTGATGGCAATTTCAGGTAACACTCAGCAGTTTTTCAGCCCAAATCCTAAACGTGGGATTACCACGGCCAGCTGAAATGTCAGGTATTTTTCTCAAGAACTGAAAACCTGTTTGCTGAAAACAGTTGTCAATGCAGTTATATCCCACACATTACAAAGGAAAAGAAGGTTGTGCTAATCATGTATATGCCACAGCTGTAGTGTATAACAAATAGGATAAAAACATATTATAAAGTGCCCCTGAATTATTTAAATAAATAAATAAAAGGTGTGTTTGAGTAAATGACTAAAGCAGGAAGCACAGTGGAAGGTCTATGTTTAATCAGGTAAAGATTCTCTTTTGAGAAAAGTTCCTGTCCCCTTGTAAATAAAGCCTGGGGGGGCAGCACAGGGAGATGCGTGTCTTCTCATGTTATCACAGCAAGAACAGCGTTTTTTAAATTTTATTTCCTTACTTAACTGTAAGGTATTTAAACGTACATGGCGATGTCCTAACATGCTATCAAATACTGAAATGACACAATCCTAAAATGATTTCTGTCACTGTTGTTCTTTTCTGCTGTGTCCCTCTTCAAGTAAATGCCCATTGATTGGACATGCATGTGTTTGCTGTGATCATGTGCCCAGTATAATATTTGTGTGTTTGAAAGTGCATAGCATCTGGCCACATCTGACTTCCTACTGATCAGATCCATCTTTCCCGATTAGTGCGACTACTGTTCCTATTCTTCCTTTGCTTTCATTTGTCAGTGATTTTTATGGATTGTGATCTCTGTGGATGTGCCGAGTGCTTGTCTAGTTGTAACACTGTCATTAAAGCAGTATTGCATTTCAACACCTCTGTGTGTTTTCACCTCTCATTAGGCCTGCGATTAGCTCTGGTGTGTCATGTCAAGTGCACGTTGCCACAATGTGCCTTTTGAACTTGGGCTACAAGTTGGCGTTTCCAAAGCGTTCAGGAGGAAGGAATACAAACAGAGTGCCGTTTACGCTTTTTAACCCGCAGCTACTACCACAGTCGAGCACCAGCCGTGCGCTTTTCACTCGCTCCCTTTGTCTCCTGTACCCCACTGTGCCACTAGAGTGTGTGAGTTTGTATGTGTGTGTAGGCACTCCACAGCTACACAGTGAACAAAGAGGCAGACTGACCCATATCTCACACTGTAAACTCTTTTCCACTCTGCTCTTCTGCTGCTCGGACCTGAACACCCCACTAAATAACACTCTAGCTCTTTGACAGCACACACAAAATCAGTCTGTGCTTAATATTGCTCTGGTAATAATTATTTTTATTGACCTCTGAACATGAATTTTTACACTATTCTCCTCCTAAATTGATTTGGATGATCTTAACACCAGGGTCTATGAATAAACAGGAGGATGGAAACATACCCATGCCCTGCTGCCATTTTAAATATCTTTACATAACTAAAATTTGATGGTCAACTAGCCACCCGCTATTAAACCGACATGAGAGAAAAGACTCACATGGTCATATTCTCTTCATGTAGAGTTACTGTAACCACCCTGAATTCGATTACATATATACAGTGAGGAAAATAAGTATTTGAACACCCAGCTATTTTGCAAATTCTCCCACTTAGAAATCATGGAGGGGTCTGAAATTGTCATCGTAGGTGCATGTCCACTGTGAGAAACATAATCTTAAAAAAAAAAAAATCCAGAAATCACAATATATGATTTTTAAGCTATTTATTTGTATGATACAGCTGCAAATAAGTATTTGAACACCTGACTATCAACTAGAATTCTGACCCTCAAAGACCTGTTAGTCTGCCTTTAAAATGTCCACCTCCACTACATTTATTATCCTAAATTAGATGCACCTGTTTGAGGTCGTTAGCTGCATAAAGACACCTGTCCACCCCATACAATCAGTAAGAATCCAACTACTAACATGGCCAAGACCAAAGAGCTGTCCAAAGACACTAGAGACAAAATTGTACACCTCCACAAGGCTGGAAAGGGCTACGGGGAAATTGCCAAGCAGCTTGGTGAAAAAAGGTCCACTGTTGGAGCAATCATTAGAAAATGGAAGAAGCTAAACATGACTGTCAGACTTCCTTCGGACTGGGGCTCCATGCAAGATCTCACCTCGTGGGGTCTCAATGATCCTAAGGAAGGTGAGAAATCAGCCCAGAACTACACGGGAGGAGCTGGTCAATGACCTGAAAAGAGCTGGGACCACCGTTTCCAAGGTTACTGTTGGTAATACACTAAGACTTCATGGTTTGAAATCATGCATGGCACGGAAGGTTCCCCTGCTTAAACCAGCACATGTCCAGGCACGTCTTAAGTTTGACATTTGGATAATCCAGAGGAGTCATGGGAGAAAGTCATGTGGTCAGATGAGACCAAAATAGAACTTTTGGGTCACAATTCCACTAAACGTGTTTGGAGGATGAAGAATGATGAGTACCATCCCAAGAACACCATCCCTACTGTGAAGCATGGGGGTGGTACCATCATGCTTTGGGGGTGTTTTTCTGCACATGGGACAGGGCGACTGCACTGTATTAAGGAGAGGATGACCGGGGCCATGTATTATGAGATTTTGGGGAACAACCTCCTTCCCTCAGTTAGAGCATTGAAGATGGGTCGAGGCTGGGTCTTCCAACATGACAATGACCCGAAGCACACAGCCAGGATAACCAAGGAGTGGCTCTGTAAGAAGCATATCAAGGTTCTGGCATGGCCTAGCCAGTCTCCAGACCTAAACCCAATAGAGAATCTTTGGAGGGAGCTCAAACTCCGTGTTTCTCAGCGACAGGCCAGAAACCTGACTGATCTAGAGAAGATCTGTGTGGAGGAGTGGGCCAAAATCCCTCCTGCAGTGTGTGCAAACCTGGTGAAAACTACAGGAAACGTTTAACCTCTGTAATTGCAAACAAAGGCTCCTGTACCAAATATTAACATTGACTTTCTCAGGTGTTCAAATACTTATTTGCAGCTGTATCATACAAATAAATAGTTTAAAAATCATACATTGTGATTTCTGGATTTTTTTTTTTAGATTATGTCTCTCACAGTGGACATGCACCTACGATGACAATTTCAGACCCCTCAATGATTTCTAAGTGGGAGAACTTGCAAAATAGCAGGGTGTTCAAATACTTATTTTCCTCACTGTATATATATATGTGTGTGTGTGTGTGTGTGTGTGTGTGTGTGTGTGTGTGTATATATATATATGAAACATAAGTATTTTAACTTTTTCCAGAGGTTCTGAATTCCATAAATATACTATATAGACAAAGTTATTGAGACTCCTAACTTATTCAGCCATATGTGGTTCTTCCCCAACCTGCTACCACAAAGGCACACAATTGTCTTGGACGTGTCTGGATGTCGTAGTATCGAATTTTCTCTTCACTTGAACTAGAAGACCCAAACCTCTTTTAGCATGACATTGTTCACAAACCCAGCTGGATGAAGATGTGTTTTACATGGGTTTGAGTGGCCTGCTATAGTGCTCTGAGCTCAAACCTATTTGAACACCTTTGGAATGAATTGGAACGCTGACTGCACCCCAGACCTCCTCACCCTCCATCAGTACCTGACCTTACTAACTTTCTTGTGGCTCAATGATCACAACCCCACTCTAAAATCCAGTGGAACACCTTCCCAGAAGAGTGGAAGTTGTTATAATGGCAAATAGGAACTAAATGTGCAATGGGATGGTTAAACTGCACAAGTCGTATGGTCTACCAACTTTTGTCCATGTAATGAATTAAATAAACCTGTACCTATTATACATTCTCATGCATTATTTAATCAAATATTATTTGGTATAGTTTATATAGAGTTTCCTCTCCATACTGGTCCTCATGATTGATTTACCATTGAAAAAGAAATGTTTGAATGACGATGAGTGAGATTCTTTCATATCATTGTTTTTAGTTTATTTGATTGAAGTTATTCCTTAGCTTAGTTAAGTACCAGTATCAATAAAGTAACTACAACTTTTCTCAGCATCATGTCATCTTTAAATGTATTAGTAAATTGCAGGATTGGGCAATATGACAAAAATATATCGCTGGAAGAATTTCTATGAAATGTAATAAGTATAATAAGAATTTTTATAAAGTTTTTTATTTTAAAGTTACAAATAACAATCATAAGTAACAATAAAATACTTTTTCAAAACTATAAATGTATTTATTTGTTATAAAAAAATTATAATTCAAAGTAAATTACATAATCTTTTATTTGGCCACTAATGAGTAAATCTAAGAGAGTTGGAGAGGTAGATTAAGGGCATAACCTGAATGTTGAGATTTGGCTATATTTATATTTGCATATGGTTACTTACCAGACCTAAATTTCCAACTGGGAGACATCAGTGGAAAAAAATCAGCATGTTCAAAAGCCAGCCTGCCATTCATGTTCCCTGTAGCAGGAGATCTGAGCATACAATGATAACCCACGACATCTCTGTGGAAAATGGGAGTCAATCAGCTTTGATGGAGCACATCCTCCATGACAGGCTACTGAAGAGTGCGTTAATGAAGGTAGGAGGGCTTCACTTAACACAC
Source organism: Silurus aristotelis (assembly GCF_946808225.1). Classification (NCBI taxonomy): domain Eukaryota; kingdom Metazoa; phylum Chordata; class Actinopteri; order Siluriformes; family Siluridae; genus Silurus; species Silurus aristotelis. The sequence goes on along the minus strand of NC_139585.1, from coordinate 15,007,449 downwards.
AGAGATGAGGGGGTGCTCTGAATTGTGTAAGTATTGTATATGCATGATGGTTTTCCATAAACAGGCTCGGTAAGCCTTTAACACATGGCGTGTGTGTGTGTGTTTCATTGTCTCGCCTTGAACGCCAGGAAAAGGGCACTTCTCTATCCCCCTCCTCAATCCCCCCACTTCTGTCTTCCAGTCACCCCTCTGCGGTACCTCCTTCTTAGATGAGGGAATCGATTAAATATTCATCATCATGTGGCCAATGGCAGCACTGGTCTGGCGTTTTTTCTCCCAGGGCAGGAAATGGAGGTGGATTCATGCGAGGGGGGGTCCCTGCAGGTTGGCATACAGGGTCAATTGAATGGATGGTTCAAAGGTTACAAAATCTGTATGATGTCCCCCTCCTCTCCTCTACTCCACCGTGCCTGCTTTTAAAAGGACAAGCTGGCCAGTGTTTTAAAAAGTGGAAGGCTTATTTTAGAGAATTAGAATTGAACAGCTTCACTAGATCCTTATTTTTGCTTTTGTCTGCAAAAGACGTCATATGTGCACTTATCGTACTCATTAAAGCTTCCGCAGCTTTTGCTAGGGAATTTCTGCTTCAATGACAGCAGCACCAAGCCACTCTAAAAGACATGTATGATATTGGTAGCAAAATTCACAACTTTTGTTCATTTCAAGGATTTTTGAAAGCCCAGGTGAATTGAGAGGAGATATTGATTTTCTTTTATCCATGCAGTGACTCAGGGATTACCGATTTTTCTCATTTATTTTTAAAGACCATCTTTCATGAGGCTTTTCCTCTCTCTTTCTTCTCTTCTGGGTACCTACTCTTCTTTTCTTTTTTCTTTTTTTAACATCATTTGTTCCCATTTTTGTCCCATATGAGAATCCCTCCTTGACCCTAAAAATTGTAATTCTGCTATAGATCACAGCTGCTGAATAATAGCTTTTTACAAAAGCGCTTAAATAAAATATGTTCAAATCACTGGTCCCAAAGGCCCTAGAAGAAAAAACCCTAATGAGACAGAAGCAGAAGAAGAAGAAGAAGAAGAAGAAAAAGAAGAAGAAGAAGAAGGGACAGTAGAAAAAACAAAACCAGTTGCACTACATTGTGAGAACATGAGTCATTTGGAACACCAGTTCAGAACATACAGCAAAGAGCTGGAGGGGAAGCATTCAACCACTGTGATAAGCTAATGTCTCACTTAATACACTGCACTACTGGGAAAATGCAGAAAGGAAGATAGATAATAGTTGGAAACGCACTAGATGTCAAAATTTAATAGATTTGATCACGCTTAAAATTTCTGACACAATTTTCTAAAATGGAAACCTGAAAGAAAAAATGTGAAACATTATAGATCATTGTAGAACATTGTTTTGTTTTCCAACAAAATAATCTCCACTACATTACTATCCTGTGTGATGTACAGAATATCATTGTTTATAGGATATACCTGCATAATAAATGCAGTCATCACATCATAATACAACATGCTATGGAAGCAGATAGCTGTACATGGTATGCTATCGTTACCTTTGCTCTCTTTACCGCATAAACCGCATTCCAAATAATATGGAATGCAGGCAGCACTCACATGATCAGCGATCATTACAGATAAGCGATGCCAGCTCATTCTGAATCAACACAGGTTTTATTTATTTATTTAAAAACACTGAAATGATTATATATATTTTTCTGCCATTTGTTAATTACTGTCATTACTAACCATCTGGCCATGATGATATATTTCATATATTGATTTATGTTTTTTTTATTTATTTATTAAAGTACATTTGGTCATGAGAATAATGATGTATGTAATGTCATGAATGATTTATTGTTGCTTATTTCCATATGCTGTATTTTGGTGGTGTTGTGTGTTGGGGGTTTGGGGTGTTAGGATGGAGGGGCTTCTGGCCCCCCTGTGGCCAAGCTGCAATGATGAAAAGCTGGCAGGAAACAACACCGCTTATGTACCGGGGCAAATACAAGCACTGAAAAGGTGAAAGCACTTGGCTCTTATGAAGATTTCCTCCCAACCCCAATTACCACACATTCACACTTCACACAGGCACAAGGAAGAACTCCAATTAAATAAAAAAAAGTGGGAAGGGAATAAACAGAAGAAATAAAACAGATTTCCACACTAGCTGAAGCACGTTGGTTTTTAAAGTTAAAAAAGAATACACATTTCATTAGTTTATAGAGTTGTTCCCCCCCCTTAATATAGTCCATGTGAAAAGTCTGCATAGTATTTTGTATAGATATTGTTGACGTTATTGTTGCTTCCAACCATTTGACTTCTATTATATACTGTATTTTATTGATTATTGCTGTAAGCCAAGGCATACTGATGCAATAGAATTTATTCAGTTCTCATTTGAATCGAATGGATTTTACACAAATACATAAAAAATAAACATTATTGGAATTGTAAAGAATTATCCTTAATTGCAATCAGCCAAAACTACTACCTTTAGATTTTTGTCTGTAAACATAAAGGAAGATTTCAGCTGGCTGTTATATTATATCATATTTATCACACACTTGTTACAACAACTGTATTGCGGTAAGTAATATTACACAGCACCTTCCCAAACCCTTTCAGTCCTGTGTTGTCCGTTACACGTGCAGCTTTAAACTAATGTTTCTCAGACATGTGATAACATATAGGATTTACATGGTGTCCGAAAGCGCATAAGCGAGCTATATAATATTACCTAGCAGTGTGACACAGTGTGATGCAAGTGTGTCCAGACTTGAATCTGAGATCTGAGCAAATATCAGACACAAAGCGTGTTTAGTCTCATTTCCTGAATCATAGCTTTTAGCTTTACAGTGCAGTGCGTAAGCTAACTGATGCATCTTGATGTGTATGGACTTGTTGGAATTTGTCCTTTTGAACATTTTCATAACAAAGTAAATAAAAAAAAGTTTAAATGTATGCAAAGGAATGTACTCTAAATACATATTCATTCAGTTATGCCTTCATTCATTCGTTCAATCATTCATTAGTAAATACTTTAGCCTGTTTAAGGTTGCTTAGGAGCAAAGGAACACTTGAATGGGTGTGTTTTCAGTCAATCACCCAAACAGACACATATTTATACCTAAGGGCAATTTGCCCATTTACCAATGTACCTACGCACATATTTTGTGGAGAGTGGGAAGAAACCAAAGAGCTCACTGAAACTTACTCAAACACAGAGAGAACACATGTGCTCAGGATTGGACCTGGAGCCCTCAGTAAATCCACCAAACAAGACGAGAAAAAAACCCGGTTTTTCTAAATGACAAAATAGGAGTTAAATGTGGCGATATTACCGTATTTTCCGGACAATAAGCCACTACTTTTTTCCTACGCTTTGAACCCTGCGGCTTAAACAACGAAGCGGCTAATTTATGGATTTTTCCTAGTTTTTTCCCGGTTTCACAAACTTTGAGGCAAAAAACTGAACCCCATAACATTAGACCAATGAAATTTCCGAACGGAAACGAAAAAACGCACTTCACCTGTGTTCTGAGCTGCACGGCATCAAGTGATTTTTAAACGCACGATGATGCCAAAAGAAAAACTCCCGAGAGAAATTGTTGTGGAAGGAAGGAGGAAGGCAGTGAACAATGACTTTCTTGGTAGTCTACTGTTTAGATACAAGCCGTTGTAACGCGTTGAGTCTGGGTGAAGGGAGAGCTCGCTAACTCCAGTTGCGACAGAAATCATATAAACACAGACAGGTTTCCAAAACTCGTGCTTTTTTATTTTTCTTGGCAACAGCGTTATGGGTTAGTCAAAGAAATTTAAAAATCAGCATCAGAAAATAATAAGGACATATTCCTCGTCTTGAACACATGCAGTAATAACGGAAAAATGCAGTGGCAGGCTATTCCCAAAATACCGCTATGCTCCTAAAGGAAGTGCAACATATTTCACCAGATATTTCACATATTTTCGTAAATCCTTTGTAAAGTACATTAGTGTAGACAGTGTAGTGCGGATTATAGACATGTGCGGCTTATTTATGTTAAAAATAAAAATATTTGTAAAATTCAGTGGGTGCGGCTTATATATGGGTGCGCTTTATAGTCCAGAAATTACGGTACTTTCGTCAATTCTTCTCTGAGCTGATGACCAGACAAACGCTTTTTTTATTACAACACATTTGAGTTACAGAAATATATATTTTTTAAGGTTCAGTTCAGTAACTACTGAATCTGTTTCAATGACAAAGGCAAGTGAATCCGTATATTTCCACTCTCAGCTCTCCTACAATGTATGTGACTTCGCATCAAAGCATTCTTCTCACAGTGACTCTCTCTCTCTCCTGAGATTTTGTGTTTTAACCTTTACCATACATTTAGACTTTGGATGCACTCACAGTCTATTTGAGTTTGTGCTTCTGCATGGTGCAGTTTGTATTGCAGTGAGCTTTGATTTTTTTTTTTTTTTTTTTTTTTTTGGGGGGGGGCACACAAATTTCCATATATACAGCTGCAAGCCATCCACGTGTGCCTTACATCTGAGCCTGAAATGATCAACAGTCTGAAATTCTCTTGTTGTGGTTTCATTTTCCAGCTGTTGTTTATTAAAGTCATTAAAGTATCAGTTTTCCATAAACATGCTGTGTAGGAACCGTACAAACAGACCCTGATGAAATCTGTCTTCTTGCTAATTTTTGAAACTGCTCCTGTAGTGCTGAGGATGCTGGGGAGAAAGGTAAGGAGTTCAGCCGTTAAAAAAGGCTTACCGTTGATGGACACACAGCACATCTACTGTAGTCTAACTGCCCGAAAAAGGCCCGCGCGCTACACAAATAAATAAATAAATAAGCACACACATCAAAGGGATTTTCAGAAAGAAAAACAAAGTCTGCACACATTTGCCAACTTGCGCTTACACACATACGAGTGTGCACGCACAAACACAATGGAGAACCTGAAATGCCTACATACACTCAACTCCAAAATTAGTGGCACCCTTCAAGAAAATAAATGTATTTAATATTCTTTTATGAAATGCCAATATACATAATAATTAATGAATACTTAGCTGGAGACATAACTGCACTGAGCATGTTCCTGTCATGTCTGACTTTTATTGGAGAGATTTAACAGAGTTCTTGAACAGTCCCATGCACAGTTTGTTCATGCAGAGCTTTGTTTTTCATTCAGACCACATCTTTTCAATAGACATCAATTCTAGAGACAAATTCTATTTCCACAAATAATTCTGTAATGAATTGAATGCATGTTTACATTTTTTTTTAAAGGTCCATCATAGTCTAAGGCTAAACCTTAGTGTTGGGATGGAATAGCCTGTTGCCCATCACTGCGAAACAGTCCAAAAAAATCTCATTAAGGTTTTTCTTTTATGAGTGCCTTTTGTCATCAAACGTCTGAAAAGCACAAATGTGGTTTAAAAGCAGCATGTAGTTCCAACTGTAGTACTAATGACACTTCAAGAGGTTCAGGTGCTGCATTTTGTGAGTTTTCTTCTTTTGCGCAACAATCTCAAATAGCATGTTTTATGACTTTTTAGCTGATTTAACCCCAAGTAACCTTAAGATCTTTGGGTCCTACTTTCTTTCTGGCACCTCATTTCTTTTGCTTCTGGCAAATTCTCCACAAATTTCGAAGTTAGGCCTTTTTATGACCTCGGTGCATCCATTACCTGACTTATGAAGCTCAGCAATCAATCTGTATCTATTCTTGTTGAAAGCTATTTGTTTTTTTTCCTCCGTGATGGTCCACATAGACAACACACGTGTGTAAATTACATATTTGTTCAACAACGTATTTGGTTCTTTTAACATGTTAAGAGCTAGTGAGGCATCCCACCTCAGTTTAAATGAACTTCAGAGAGACAGGACTGACAGAAACACAGAGAGAGCTCACCTCTTTGACTGACGGCTCTCATATACACTTCCTTTCTCATTTTTTCCAGGTGCTGTTTTCTGAAGCCTGCCTTTAAAACTTTTATTTTTATTTTTAAAGAATAATTAGTTGTTTTTACACTGTGATGTCAGTGCTGGTTTTTGTTTAAGGTTAAGTTTTCTACTCTTAAAATTGTTGAATTTAAAAGATAATGTCAATCATTTTTATTTGTACGGCAGATAGTTTTTTTTAATATAATTAGGTAGAGCATATAAGCTCGCATCAGGTGACAAAGGGTAAAAATAAATATTCATGAGATGAATTTATTGTATGTACATTGTGGACACCCACAAGAGCATTAGATTTCTTATAATGTAGCAAGGGAGGGCTGTAGTGTGGGCTAAAATCTCTTATCCAGATTGTGTGTGTGTGTGTGTGTGTGTGTGTGTGTGTGTGTGTGTGTGTGTGTGTGTGTGTGTGTGTGTGTGTGTGTGTGTGTGTGTGTGTGTGTGTGTGTGGCATAGGGCTCAGATGAGTGTATGGAAAACCAGGCATTGGAAGCCAGGCAGGAGTTATGATCTTCGATATGGGACGAAATATTGAGCGTGCTCCGAGCTACAGATGGAGGCAGCAGTGCTCCTCTCAGGCCGGCTATCTGCTTCACCTCCTGATAGAGCGATACACTTCTCCCAACAAGCTCAGCACACTGCTGAACCCTAAGCCATGCTCACTTAACCTGCCCCCTCCACCCCATCTCTCTCTCTTTCTCTCTCTCTCTCTCTCTTTCTTAATCAGGCTGGTGTTCATGCTACACTTCGTGAGCTGGATTCAGTTTAGTACAGCTGAAAGAGCACATCAGCTTGTGCTGCCCCCTCTGAGAGCTGATAATATGGTTCCTTTTACCTGTTAAGAGCTAGTGAGGCATCCCACCTCAGTTTAAATGAACTTCAGAAAGACAGGACTGACAGAAACACAGAGAGAGCTCACCTCTTTGACTGGCGGCTCTCATATACACTTCCTTTCTCTTTTTTCCAGGTGCTGACTCCTTCACTTTTATGGGGTCAGTAATGACCCCAAACACACCAGTTTTAGTCCTCAAATGGGTACCAACAGATGGAACAGTAACATGATTGTGTATGCTTTATTATTCTTAAGTCTTTGCACCATTAACTTATTGTTATATAATATAACTTATATTTTTGCACCATTAGCTTTGAATTGCTTTTAAAATACTGCTCAAGGAAGAGAAAAGAACGAGAGAAAGAATGAACAAAAGGATTCACCGCTTTAGTATTAGTTTTGCTGCAGGAAAGTAAAAGCATTAAGTGTTTGCAGGTTGCTCCAGTGATTAATATGAATGACAGTGAGAGCAGTCTTTCTTCAGCTTAGTGAGCACTAATAGTCTGTATGATGACACTTTATCTACAGTTTGTGAATATAATCACCAAACTAAAGGGGGCAACCTCAGGGGTGACAGTTCACTAACTGCCATTTGACATCTTTATAATTAACGTGGAAGGTCTGATCTCGTGCAGATCTATTCTATTTAATATTCTTATAAGCAGCATGCATTATTAAAACATGCAAATGAGGCCCAATCAGAAAACAGACTTTTTGACACAGGCTTCACAGTGTCAGCAGTGTTTGTCCCAGACTCGTAATAAACGCAATGAGCCCGGTCCCTGCTGAAGCTTCTAATGCACAATGACTGTTTCTTCCTTATTTCCTACAATGTCTTTTTTTTTCTTGCTGTCATATTTAAATCTTTCATTTGATCCATTTTTTTTTACAAAAACAGGTTTTTCTGTGTACCTGTATTCACATAGGGACATAAGTTCTTTTTTGGGGGCTGAGGGAAACGTAATATGTCTTGATGTGTGACAGTCTGACTGAGCCTACCAATCCGAGGTGTTTAAAGAAAAAACCGGCAGCATGTGCACTGGATGACTCTGCATTCAGGTGGACAGGAAGAGAGATTGCCAGCTATCCTCATCTTTGGGGTGGTCTATGGTGTTTGGAGTAGGCAAGCTGAAGCTGGGCTTTTTGGAGATGTGGTTAGAAGCTGAGACTAGGAACAGGCTCTCTTATGTTCACTTTTAGGTTGAGTTAGTTTGGAGAGTGGGATACGGGACTGGCTTCACTGAGCTGGGAGTACACGAGCTCGCTGGCCTTACCAGAGCTTTCTGAAAGCTGTCTGTCTCCTGCTCACACATGAGCTACAGTAAGCTTGAAGAGCAGAAACTTTTCTCCTTTTTTTTTTTTAACTCACTCACTCAAATATAGGACACCATGTACAAAACTAGTTTGCAAACTGTATTTAATAATCATAGTTTGATAGTAATATTTAATCTCTGTCATAGTATAAATGAATGCAGCAGCTGTGCATACTTGTGTAGTCCAAATCATAACTCGTACTTGATATTTTACCAGTGGGAAAAGATATGCTTTCTGTGCAAAACATCTACAAATCTGGAGGAAAGAAAATAGATATAGTAGAGGAGTAAATGAAGTACAGTTCAAGTTTTAAGTTTCTGTTGCAGATATTGAACAGGATCTACGGCATCTCGATTTTTGTTACAGGATGTAAAGATTTGGAAATTTTGACTCACAAGTGCCGAGGCGGATCCGTTTGGCTGCTCCATTGGGCTTTATCGAGTGTGCTATTGTTGATGTGTGAGTAAATCCCTGCATGCTCTCTGACTGCCTGGAGCCAGCCCCCAGCTTCTGCTGCACCCCGCTGCGCTTAGTCTCTCCTTCTCTCTCTCTCCTCCTGATCTCCATCTACCTGGTCAACACTCGCCCCATCTCACACTCTATCTCTGGCCATTTTCCTCATCCTCCTCTCTCTAGCTAACTCTTTTTTTTATGCACTTTTGACACCCCTTCTCTCTGTTTCTGGTTCCCCAGTAGGCAGACTTCTGCATTTCCTTTTCTCCATCTTGAAATAATCTTGTTTGGCTTCATGTTTGTGCTCATCTCCTGCGCTGGCCTGCGAATCCCACAATGTTCTCATCTCTGAAGAATTTGGAACAGCAATAACACATTAACAGGGAAAACTCTTGTGGTGAACAGCAACGCCACGATTAATGTCAACTCTAAATCCGTGACTCCATTTTATCCGGTTTACTCAAATACCAGATTTTATGTTTCATGAAATGACTGTTATATTATTTAATACTGTTATTCTGTTCATGTGTCATGTGCACACTTTCAAATCAAGCGTGACCTCATGTGAGACGAGGGCATGTATTTAACCTGATAGGTTCCTTGTAATAACATTCAAGTTACATCTTATCTTGCTTTTGATCTAAATGTAAAGTCCGCCTCTATTGTCATGGACGACTGAGGCCATTTTGTCAAGCCGTGTTCCATTAGACTTTTCCCCTCCTCTCCGCTTTGTCTTTGTCTTCTCTCATCTTTATTTGTAAGTCAAATCCTCCTGAGGTTCCTCCAGGCTTTGTTTCCATAGATTGTTAGTAGTGTGGCCTCTCACTCTCTCACTCTCTTTCTCACTCTCTCTATCTCTCTTTCTCCTCTCTCTGCACTCTTCACATTTAGTATGGAGACGTTTCAGATGTCCAGCACCTAAAAGACTCTGAGAACTCTGAGTGCAAGACGATGAACATGAAGGAGTCACAAATCTGAATAAACAGAGGCAGAATATGAAGTTGCTGATTGGTGGTTGGCTATAGCAAAACATGTGTATTGCTAAACATGTGTATTGCTGTGAGACTCGAGTCAACAAGGACAAATACCGTCCAAACAAGAACACTAACTGCTAAACTGTGCCTCATCATCCTTAACACTGAAACATCATAACAATAAGTATGTGTGTAAAATGGGACTTTGTTAAATGCACAAATGGTTTCATTTAGATTTAAAATATAAGGCTCCAAAAATGACCAATCGGTGAATCATATTCCTCTCTCTCTCTCTCTCTCTCTCTCTCTCTCTCTCACACACACACACACACACACACACACACACACATACACAATTTTGCTTCCTCTCACTACATCGCTCTTTATTTCATGTTATTAAAGCACACGGATTGTCACTGTTATTTACCAAATATAGTCTGACAAAGAAGTGGGAATTTTTTTTTCCTGATTGAAGATCAAAGTGGCAAAGTCTCCTCCTCGAATCCCGCCCCTTCTATTAGAGCCCCTTAAGAACAGAGGAAAACATCAATTTCTCACACATCAATGGCGGCTTCATAATCAATTGAAAAAGACACTTGTATGGGGATGCAAATCTTATCTTTGTCTTATTAAAAGCTTTTAGAAGATACATGTCGGGATTTAATATTATTAAATAAAAGAGGTCGGTTTTTTAATCTAAAGATGCAGAGGCGTTAGTAATGGTCTAAATCAAAGCCAAGGGACTCTCTTAATTACAAGCGGACTTTTTCCTTTCCTTATTAATATTGATAAAATATACCGAGATCTGATCTCTGTGTGCGTATAATGCTTTTTTTTTTTTTAGATGGTTAATGAACACAACTAGGACATGAGCTTCATTTAAAAAAACAGAGCACTGATGATCCAACTAGAAATGAGTTTTACACCGGCTGGTAATATGACTAAAAAAACAACTTGTGCTTTTACTATGCCTGTATAGTGAACTCTGACCTCTTTTTGCCTTCCCATAGTTTATTTCTTAATTGGTTCAGGAGTGTTAATGGCATATAACCTTGAATATTTGCTAAAGTTTAAAAGTCCTTTCCTTTTGTTCATGAAGTGCTTTCTGGAAATATTATAGTTAGTTTGTTTTGTGCAAAATGTGAAATGTTAGCAACACTTTAGCAGGGTTTTGATGGTGTTCTTAGACACTGATCTATTTGTACTATAATAATATAAAATATATTTCTCACAGGGAATAAAAGCTCTCCAGTAAGGCATGCTGGATAAGAGGTCGTGTACCACATACCTAAAATAAATGTACAGGGAAAAAATACTCAAAGTAGTATTTTTACATGCTTTTAAATGCAGCTAAATGTTTATTAAATGACAATAAATTGAACATCAGGGTTTCAACTATCCATAAAAGTAATAACTTAAATGATATACTACATCTTTTGCACCACATCTTCAGGTTTATTTAGAAAGAGAATTCACTTGTGCTTAATTATTGAAACATATTTCAAAAACCTGAAGCTACAAATGTTAAAAAAGAAAGAAAGAAAGGCATCTATTGATCCCTCTTGTGATAAGCATTGATTGGGCTTTGCTTGAAGCTTTCGTGGCTAAAATGGAGCCAAATGTGGGGCAGATTGATTTTACTGCATTAATTTCTTAATTAGGCCCCTGGTTTGAAAACCACACCAGGTTTTTAACCTCAACCAAGGGCTAAGAGCCAGTGATGATGATGATGATGGTGACATGATTTGAGTCTTGGGATCACTAGGTTTTACAAACATGATCTGCAGTAGAACTATTAGGAATTTACCATTATTTGAGTACATCTTGAATTAGATACATGCAATATACCTTATGTTTGAGTAAGCTGTTTTTTTCTGACCCTGAAATTAAAAGGTAAGAAACGAGCTTTTAAAAGGACTTAAAGAAGAAAAGTAACAAATGTAAAGCAAACACATTAGCGTCCTATGGAGTGCAGTGAATAGATCTCTGTGTTTCTCCCTGCTCACCTTATGTGTCTTTTCCCCTCCTTTACACACTCTCTCTTACCGATTCACACACCACCCACACTGCTCTGTGTTGATTGCGAAACATTTTTATGGCTGCTGTTGAACTGTTCTTCCTGTTCTTTCTCTGTACAGAAAAAAAGACCCTGCTGTTCTTCTGTCTGGCTTAGGAAGAAGCTCCATAGATGAGGTCCTCAGCCTCTCCAGGGACAATCGGCCGCGGGCCCTACAACAGCACGGGACTCGCCCCAAAACACAAGGCTGTCATTAAAGAAGACCCTCTTTTAGTCAGCAGCACAAAGTGGGGTCAGACCTGCAATGCCTTTTCCACATGTGTCCCATCCAGGGCTTTTGACGTGACATTGTTTACCATTCAGGCAGGCAAACATGGCGGGTTAAAAGGAGGATAAAAAGACAGAGTGCAACGTCTCTGTCTATCTGCTGCACATAAATATCAATTTGTAAACTTTATTGAATTAACCAGTAAACCTGAAACCTTCATACAAACACATGACAACAAATAAACAGTAAAGAGAACATTAATCATATTTAAACAGTTTAGTCCTTCAGTGACAATGATCATTATGAAATCCAGGTCATGACAATTCAAGCTTGTACTTAGATATATAGCAAATATATGATATAAAATATATTAGTACATCTGAGCTGATGGTGTATTTATGTGATACTCTGAGGTCAACAGTTCATTCTCTGTCTTCTGTGTAAAGTAGACTTCATGCAATTGCAGTTTTTCAGACTGTGTAATTTGGCCTCTGTATTCCATATGACCACAGACAGTATGGGTCATGAATACTGACTTTCTCTCTCACACACACACACACACACACACACACACACACACACACACACACACACACACACACACACACACACACACACATGGTTAAGATGCACACTCAGGTGGCTGCATGTTTACTCTGCTGCTGGTCAACTCTCTGATTAATGACCATCACATCCACGTATGAAAAAGCAAACTGTTTGTTTTGGGAAAGGCACGCAGATCCTGCTGTGCCTCATATATTTCCCACTATGCAGCATTCGAGACACAGTAGGAGTGAGACACACAGGCTTGGCTGGACTTAATGTCTGGATAGGTGACTTGTGCTCAAATATAACCACATGTTTTATTTTAAACATGCTGCAATGTTGCGTAGGGTCTGATGGGGACCTTCAGTTTGTGGCTGTTCACCTGCTCTGATCAATATCCTGGTACAGACTCTGATAGCATTTCAGGCACAAATACCATGCATAGTACGGTGCAAATAAGTTTTTCGGTTAGTTTTATTTGAATGATTTTAGTCTTTTACATTTATTTATTCTTTTACTCTCAATATTTACTGCAAAGCAGAGCACTTTTATATAATTTAATTATCATCCTTTTCTTGCATTGGCTTAGAAAACGCATCATTAAAGAGATTTTTGCATACGCATATAAAGGTCTAATTATTTACTCTATTGTTGTCATATAGACACAAAATGCAACAAGCTATTAGGGCCACATAATTGTGAAGATTCAAGTCATTACTCACCGGATATAATTTATCTGAACTCTTTTGGAAAAAAAAAATGCTAAAATGGTTACCAGAGCCTCTCGCACAATGGGGAAATTTACAATTGATTACATGCGAAAAGGTTAAATGCCAAGTTCCACTTGTTAAAACCAGAAAAGTTTATGCTGTTTTATTTGTCCAGCTTAGAGGGAATCTGGCATAAATCATGCTGTTGTTACTATTAAACAACCTTCTAAAATGCACATATTGTTACCATGAAAACAAGCAGGAAGACCATTAGAGCCCAACAGAGCCCATAATATGCTAATTAAGAACAGAGCCATTTCAGGCCGTATGGGAACATGCAGGCATTGTGGGTAATTAACTCTTTCCACAAATTATTTTTGCCTCCCTTCTGCAAGAGAGCAGAAACTCTCAGTAGGTCTCGACCCCCCTGAGTGAATGTCTGAAAAGCTGATATTACACGTGTTATTGTCTGGAGTAAAAAGCCAACTAAAAAGGGAATTTAATTTCCACATGTTTGAGGACATAACTGAGACCTGAAATGTTTGATTTAAACTATGAATTAACCATCGATTTCTATTCAAATTTAGCGCCTTACATTATTTATTTGAGGTGCAGGATCTGACTATGCTTAGTATAATGTCTATTTTATTTTAATAAAATAATGAAAGTAAATAATGTTATACACAATCATTGTTTTATTCCCTCTACAGGTACATTGTGCTTCACAGTATGAAGGACTGTTCTGCTATAACTGCTGTATAGCATATTTATAACACAGTTAGGCTTAGACGCTGGTGTAGTCTAACCATTATGTAAACAAATGTATAGATTTTACAGCTTCATAAAATATTAAGTGTAGAAACAGTAAAGATGCGCTGCTTTAAATCACACAGACATTTAACACATTTTTATGCCCTCTGATGTCTGTTTGACCTTTTACTGTGTGCATGAATTGAATGGTTGATTTGGAGCATATTGGGCAAAGCTTCCAGCAACAAGAACTGGCTGAGTCTACGAAAAAAGGACGAATGCTGCGCTGGCATAAATGACTTGGGTGCGTCATATCCAAGACAGTGAGCTAAGAGAAAGGGCACAGTGTGTCAGCGATGAATTTATGAGATGAACAAATTAAATAATTAGTCATAAATATGTGTAATAGCTTAGTGATTAAAAAAAATTCCATTTATATAATTCATAGAATCATCTTTTTTTCCCCTCAAAAATATAGAAAATGTAAAAAAAAATAGATGCTATAAGAAACTGACCAAATGTTTACCTGCTATAGATTTATTTATTTATTAGAGCAAAGCCAGACAACAGACTGTAGTGTGTTGTTTCTTAATGGGTGGAGGTCAGCCTTCTACAACCAGGTGTGTGTGTGTGTTTGTGTTTGTGTGTGTGTGTATGTCGTACAACTTAAAATAAAAAACACTTCTGTGGGAGCTCAAAATGTAGGCCCATAGTAAACCACCTGAACATCCCCATGTAGCCCACATTAATAATAATAATAATAATAATAATAATAATAATAATAATAATAATGACTAATAATGAATAATTACTATTGTTGTAATTATTAATTTTCATAATTATTGCATTGTTGTTATTGTTGATATGTTTATTTATTCATTGAATACATATAATCTTTATTTCAATTGTCCATAATGTATTCCTACATGTAAACTGTTGTATACTGATATTTATGTATAATTGTTCGTTTTTTATTAATGAATTCATTATTTTTCATTTGACTTTTTTTTTTTTACCTTTAGTCCAAACATTTGACTTTGGAAAATGTAGGGAATACAGAAAACAAGAAAGCAGCATTGTGCACTTGAACCAGTACTGCCTTTAAAACACACACACACACACACACACACACACACACACACACACACACACACACACACACACACACAGAGTTTCCGCGTATCTGCGGCTCTTCCGGCTCCTCGTCATTCCAGCAGTAACGCAGGGCCGCTCTCTCTCTCTCTCTCTCTCTCTCTCTCTCTCTCTCTCTCTCTCTCTCTCTCTCTCTCGCTCTTGCTCTTCTCCACCAAAGCTCGCTTTTCCTTCCTCGCTTTTCAAACTGCTGTGTTCGTCTGCCGCTTTCCTCCAGCCTCCCCCCCACACCTCCCTACTTTTCCTGCCCCTCTCTATTTATGAAAACGTCACTTCAAGTCCCTCCCTGTTTGAATCTCATTAGTTCCTTGTGTGTTTCTCCCTGTCAATAATCCCGAATCCAGACTCTCTCTATTTCCATCCCTCTCTAGCTGTCAATCAGCGCCGCCTTTGAACTGAAAACCACTCCGACCAACTTCAACTCACTCAATCCGAGCGGCTCGGCTCCGTCTACGGCTTCTTTTTCTGCCAAGATTCCCCCCTTTCCTTTCCTTTTTTTTTTTTTTAGTTTTGTACTAATCGCCAGTCCTTGGGAAACGCCAGGGCAGACCCTAAACTCGAACTCGGATTCAGGATCACAAGAGATCAAGGGTTTAAAACTTTGTGTTTTGGCCCCCCAACACTGCTCGGGAGAAAATGCCGCAGCTGAACGGCGGTGGAGGGGACGATCTGGGTGCGAACGATGAAATGATTTCCTTCAAAGACGAAGGAGAACAGGAGGAGAAAATTTCAGAGAACTCCTCTGCAGAAAGGGATTTAGCAGATGTCAAGTCTTCGCTCGTAAACGAGTCAGAAACGAATCAAAACAGCTCGTCGGATTCGGAGGTAAGTGACAGAACCATCGCGGATCACTTGTCCGACACTTTACTTGCACTTTTTTGTGTGTAAAGCGCGAAACTTTGTGTTCGTTGTGTATCACCGCGTTGATTGTAAACCAGCAAAGCTAACCGTTCTGCCATTGTGCTGTGTTGAACGCTCGCCGTGTCGCTGCATTTGAAGGCGGAAAGACGGCCTCCGCCTAGAGCCGAAACTTTCAGAGACAAAACAAGAGAAAGTTTAGAGGAGGGTGAGTCGCTCTTTTCTCTAAATGAGTCTGTGTTGCTGTATATTTTTTTAGCCCCCTTTCCCCCTGCACACACCACCACCATAACCATATCGCCTTGTTTAGAATAGGCTTAATGTTTTTATTTTTTTTATCCCCCTGACGCTCCCTAAGAAAGTTTTCTTCTTTTCCCCCGCCATGTTAGCTGCGAAAAGGCAAGATGGAGGGCTGTTCAAGAGCCCCCCGTACCCGGGCTATCCATTTATAATGATCCCCGACCTGACCAGCCCCTACCTCTCCAACGGATCTCTCTCACCGACGGCGCGCACAGTAAGTGCCTTTTTTCTTTTCCTTTTTATTTTTAAATCAAAAAACCCACAAAACGTCCACTTTGCTCTACACACGAGTGAAACACACTTTAACCGCACAGATGTAAAGGCAGAACAGAAGCCTGGTCCTGCTCAGGATTCTTAACGGAGATATTTAGACTAAGAAGTTTGGCAACTTGTCCATGATGTGATCCTGCTACTGTACAGCGGCACAGTACTGCCAATGTTCAAGCTAAAGCTAACGCGCTGCAGCCGTGCTGCTCTACCGTACACACACACACACACACACACACACACACACACACATTCTCTTACACTGACATACATCTACTTAGATGATTGTTTAAAAAAATCACTATATTAGACTTATAAAATTGTGTGTGTGTGTGTGTGTGTGTGTGTGTGGGAATGATTAAATGCTGCCGTGCAACTGAATTTGGAATTGGATTTTTTATCAGCCACGTGCACAATAAGACCACCTCCAAAATTCACCCAGAATTATTATTATTATTATTATTATTATTATTATTATTATTATTATTATTATTATTATTATTATTGTTGTTATTATTGTTATTATTGTTATTGGCTCTTCTGGTGAGCAGTGGAAGCAGTGGTGAAAGTCATCATGTATGCACATTCTAAACACGAGCCAAGGGAAATAGAAGCACTTAATGAAAACATTTGAAGTGAGTAAGCATTAGCATAAAATATGCACAGCACATAAAACATTTATGTTTGTATTGACAGCAATTTGCACAAAGTGATCGACCTCCTGTGATAAAACAATTCGTTTCGAATATTCAGGTATTTGCACGCTGCGTTTTTTAAGGCATTGTGTGTGTGTGTGTGTAAATGAAATGTGTATTACAATTATTAATAATAATGTTTTAATATAATTATACTTATTATATAGTAATTAAAAATATATATTTTCCCAGTTTATTTCCTCATCCCAGAGGATATTGCGGCTGCGGTGTTTAGTTTATCCCCAGCTGATATTTATTTTATGTTTTAAATCATGCCATGTTTTATAGTTTACACAGAACCTGAATATTATGCATTTGGATGAATGTACAATAGAATATTAGCTAGGATTTATTAGTGTTTAGTTTGAAAATAAAAAAAATGTCATTTGCATTTAAGGTGAAAAAAATTATGATTGAGGGAAAAAATATATACGCAAATCTGTGACGCGTTTATGGTGTTTTAAACGTTGTGTGGTAAATATTTTAATGAGGTGTGTGTGTGTGTGTGTGTGTGTGTGTTTTACTGCATAGCCACTGCCATCATGCTTCACAAAAGCTACATCTTTGCTGAATATTGTTTTCATATCACGGTGTCTTCTTTCCACCGTTCTTGTACTCACAGAACTCGTCAGGAGTGTAATAGCAATCCGCTGACAGGGGACATGCACTTTCGTTTATGCAGAAACATACACACACACACACACACACACACACACACACACACACACACACACACACACACACACACATGCACATAGAACAAATACAAAATAAGTTTAAGGTTACTTATAAATATGAATATATATATATATATATATATATATATATATATATATATATATATATATATATATGTATATGTATATATATATATATATATATATATATATATATATATATATATATATATATATATATATATATATAAAATATATTTATATTGTGCATAAAGAAATGGATGAGCTTTATGTGCAGTTTTTTTTTGGCTGAAGTGTCTGGTGTTTGTAGAGGTGGTGGTTAGAGAGTTGCTGCATATAGAGAGGCTGATGCTGTTGAAGACGAGGACGATAATGTCCTAAAGGTTCCCGTGAGATCTTTATCTCTAATAAAACTAAGACTTGCAGTGTCTTTTTAACAGTATATTCTTTTATTTCCTGTACATTATAAGATATATAATTATCCATTTTACCTGTATTCTTATATAGTAAATTCAGTCTTAAAAAAATAGTGTTTTGCTTATAGTGTTTGATGAAATATAATGTATAGATTAGTGACTGTAATTAGTCTAAGATTGTTAGTGCATCAGTTTTACATTCTCTCTGTATTTGTCACTCTCGCTCTGTTTCCCTCTTTCTCCTTTGCTCTGTGAGCTTCACTACCTGTGTGTACCCTGGGCATCCTACCCGCACCACTTTGAAGTTAAAAGCTGTTGTATTCACAAACGCATTACTTAAGTCTAGTATAAATAATTCACCTGAGCATCGATTAGCTGTCTTTCTGTTTAAAAAACACACAGAGCTGAACCCTGCTAACAGGCTGTGATGGCGTTAAACCTTTATTACAGAACGTTTTTTCAGCGCGGCCGTTGCTGAGCTCTTGTCATGCCGCACATCTCTGCGGGTTTACCCCATGCTTTTTTATGTTTTGTTTTGTTTAGTTCTTTTTTCTTTTTTTTTTTTGTTTTCTTGCATGCAGCATTGTTTTGGTTCCAATTGCCAATCAGCCTATTACTTGGACCTCTGTTTAAGGTTAGGGCAAATTTACAGCTCTGATGGATGATGTAATGCGCTAGTGAGAGTCAGCTGTGTGCAAGGCTGCAGCGTTGAGTTTTATATTTGAAATATGACAATCTTTCGAATATTCGAATACCTTGCCTGTGTCAGCTGATTCTTCCTCAGCAGACTTGTGCAATAGTGATGAAATGTCTGTTCCTGGGCTTGTGTTTGAGTGTGTGTGTGTGTGAGTGCGGAAAAGGGGGAGGAGGACTTGAATTAGTCTGACCTCGGAGGGCCATAATAACGGGAAGTTTGTTTTTCCAACAAGCCTGGCCTCAAAATCTCTATGTTGATTAGGTGGCGTTTTGAAATTTGACATGACGCTACATGGCCAGTTTGAGTGCTCTGTCTCTCAGTGCTGATCTGCTCGAGTAGCCCGTCAGCCCTCGTGGCTTGAGCCGGTCAGAGGTATGCATATGTATGGCTGTGGCCTCTACGAGTGTGTGTATGTGTGTTTTGTGGTTTTAAAGACAGTTGGTAATGCAGGCTGCTGTAGGGGGACATTTCACCTCAGCGGGTCTACGTGAAGAGGCAGGCAGAGGCCGACTCGAGGCACTGTGCAGACCTGGGGCTTTATGCCTGTAAATCCTCTGGGTTTATTTACTGCCTCTGCGACTTATGAATGTTAAGATATTTGACGCCACCCCTGGCCCCATAATTCCTCAGGCCTGCAGACCTTTGGCAAGAGTTTCCGGTTTCAATGTATAATTATGTGCCGTAAAAAAAAAAAAGAGAGAGCCAGAAATAAAATAAGGGAAAAACCTGCAACAGCCAGTGTCCTCTGCTCCATTTATGAGTAAAGAAAAAGATGTTTTTTGAAATTCCACGGCAAGCCTAACATGCGGATTGATTTCACAATCTGCCTTTTTTTCTTTTTCCATTTTCCACCTTTGTTGCTTTTTATTATGTAGTGGTTCGCTCTCAATCTGTCATTTTAAATAATAAATAAATAAATAATAAAATAATAATAATAATAATAATAATAATAATAATAATAATAGTAGTAGTATAACAATTATAACAATATAATTCTTGCATATTATATTTTCAACATTTATATATTGCATTTTAATTTCTTTCATTTTAGAGTAAGCAATTTCTGTGCTTTAAGGAATTTAATATGGTATTAAAAACAGCATTTGTGTAAGCGAGTTCTTTGTGCGACAATGGATGAACACATTTTAATAAACCCTGACACTATCTTTCTAACCATTTTATTAATACCTAGCCCATAATGCCATATCTCATGGATTATGTGTGTTGTGCTGCCACATTGAATAGCTTGTCATGTGAAGGGCAGAAGATAGTTTAATGCGGATTTAGGGGGATAGACTCCTACCTTATCAAATTGGTTTTACATGTTGATGTCTCCTAATTGCTGTCCACGGGGGGTTCAGCGAGCGACGCGGACGGCTTTTTTGTCCTGCTCTCCGCAAAACACACTCTCGGTTTATTTAGAAGGTTGCCGTCCTTTTGTTTTGCAAATCACTTTTGTTTATAAAGAATGGTAGAAGCAAAGTCTGTGTTCTTGTCTCCCCCTCTTTTCTTCTCCTCCTCCTGGTCTCTCGACCCACGCAAGACAGAAACGATGTGCTATTTTGCTCGAGCTTGATAAACAGCAATGAAAAAAGTGCAATCTGTTTTGGATTTGAGGGAGTTAAGTCGTGGAGCAAAGTTTGGCAGCATTAAGCTGAAATTGGGGCCTGCGAGACATTAGTGGCACACAGCACATTCTCAGGCCTTAATTAGTCCAAACTGTAATTGTTCATGGTCTGCCAATAGAAGTAATGTGCAGGAAAAGTGGAGTTGCACTAAATCGGCCTACGTTTTTTTTTTTTTTTTTTAAACAATAAATCACTCGCATATTTGTGCTGTGATTCAGATGGAGTCTCGACCTCTCCCATCTCGACATGTGGTAAATTGTAAAGTCAATGAATCGCAGATGTAGGGGAGCGAGCGAGCGAGTGCGTGGACAAGAGAGCGAGAGAGAGTACAGTACGGTTTTGTTAGCGCCTGGTGAATGAATGGAAAAGATTAGTCCTGTAAATATTTGTAGAGGTTTTTTTTTTTTTGTGTGTGTGTTCACTTGTTTAGTTATCTTATGGTGATTTTGGTGGACTGCATCTTTTGTGTAGAAAGTGATCTACATTTAGGTTTGTTAAATAGTACAATCGTATATATATAAATAGTATAGTACAATCTAAAGCCTTAAAGCAGTATTAAGAAGAGTGTAACGTGTAAGTCATAAACTGTGTATTGTAATTAAATGTTTTTTTTTTAAATAGAAAAATGTTCAATTCATAAATAATATTTTGTGTTATATATCTAAAGTGTGTGTTCGTGAAGCAGTGAGTGATATCCTGCGCCTGATAAATGCGTAGCTGTAGCTGTTGTAAATTTGAGGTCTCATGGAGCAGCATTGCCTTAGCAGCTGTGTGTCGCTGACCCAGCCCCCTCCTGTCCACCATTCATTTCCATAAAGTTCAGCACAAAGATTGCACTGTACATCTGGAATGCAACTTTTGTCATCTGGTAAATATAGTTCTCCTGCTGGCCCACACTGTGCGGGGCTCCCAAAACATGGAAATCATATTATTCTCTCTCTCTCTCTCTCTCTCTCTCTCTCTCTCTCTCTCTCTCTCTCTCTCTCTCTCTCTCTCTCTCTCTGTCTGTCTGTGTCTCACATGTGCATGTGCACAGTTCAGTTCACACACAGCTCCCATGCTGATTTGATCATGTGCAAATTTGTTTTGTGTTAAAACTGCAGCAGCAGCAGCAGAATATAAAGAACATGTTTTTTTTTTAATACAGTTGAATGTTTTCTGTAAAATTCTTGATTTGACACTGATTATTGAGATTCAGGGATTTGAAGGGATTTTAGAAATAATTTATTTAATGAAGAACTTTGTTGGTAAAATTTGTAATCCGTCCTAATATGATACATCATTGGCTGATAAATAAATGATATGGCGATCAGAGAAAGATAAATCAGTTATAAATTAACTCATATATTAATATTCTCCATTACAGTCTGATGTTTGGCCACGTAAGATAATATATGACTAATACTGCTGTGTTTGTAATATCTTGTAAGCTCAGGCTGCAGCAGTGAATCATTTCAGATGAATCTGTTTGAGGTGGTTAGTGCGTGCAGCATTGGTGTGGAGGGGGCAGGGAGGCTGAGAAAAAGCAGGAAAGCCAGTGGCCGGGATGCCCGCTGTGGAGCGCCGAGGGTGGATGATGGGGAAGAAGACGCACAAAGGATGCCTGAATAGGGTGCATAATTGCTGCTAATGCTGGGGCAATGAGAGTGGCCACAGTTCCTGGTTAGATGTCCAAACAATAGAGCCTCGAGGCTTTGCATTTATCAGCGTTAAAAAAGAGAGAAAAAACACAGCAGGGCCGAGAAAAGGCGGGCAGGGAGGTGACAAGTTTATGGCCTTGTTTGATGGAGATGCCATGTGTGTGGCTTTTCTTCTCTTTTAGCGAATCGGCCCGTTCACCGCGTTTATTAGCTCCTCCTGACCCGAGCCTCGTCATCAGAACGACTGCTCAGAGTGAAGTGACTCTGGAATTCAGCGGTGCCGAGCTTTTTGTTTGAATTGGAGCACTCTTGGCCAAAGTGCACACACACGCAGTGACATGATTCCTGTTAGAAAGGATTCCCCCTTTAACTTCCTTATGACAAATGATAGAGTGACCAAGTGTGTACTTTGTGTTTCTGTATATTATGTATGTGGGCGTGCATACTGATGAGTTCACTGTCCTTTTATTACGAACACGGCAAAGATAATGCCATTCAGTACTAAAGGTCAGAACACACCTTTAAGAATAAGTGTAATTTAAATTATATTTTAAGCTCAAATATTTTAATTGTGCTGCCATTTCTTTATTTCAGTTCATATAATATACAAAAATTATATTTATATAAATTAAAAGTGGTGATTATGTATTATATATATATATATATGAATCTATTTGTGTAGTTTCTGTGTGATCTGATTTTGTTGACTACTTAGGCCTGTTTATTATGTGATATGTTTCTCTCTAATAAGAGATTTTAGCTAATTCAGGATGAGTGGACAAGTTCAGTGTTTCAGATTGCAAAATGTGATACTGAGGACTTTCTATTGTGGAAGGTAAATTGTATTTGCTCCAATTATCAGCACTAATTCCTGAAGATACTTTGGGAGCATTTTGTATTGCTGCAACACAAATGACAAAAATAATCGATGATAACACTCATGCTGTGTATTTGTAATCTTCTAATTAAACTTTTAATTGCTGGCAGTTTAGCTCAGAGGAAGGTCCTAATAGTGTGAATGTATATACAAATGTGTTTCAACACCCCCCACCCCACACCCCCTTATTTTTGTGTCCCTTTTTTGAGCTAATTCTTTAACTGCATCTATTCAAGGAAGTGCATTTATCATTTAATTGATTGGTTGAAAAATGTTAACGTGATTTATATATGTTAAATGTTTTTATTTATTTATTTATTTATTTTATTTATTTTTATACACAAACGACTCCCTGGTGCAGTTGGTCATTCAGTCACAGATAATGCATTTATAAGCACTGGTATTCCTAAATTATAAGCATGAAATGGGTGCTCAGCTGCAGTCTTAGAGATAGCGTTGATATATTCAGTAATTTCAGTGCGTTGTACAATATAGATTACATTTTATATGATTAGCACTTTACATTTGTATCTTCTTTGTACTCATGTTTTGTTATTTATTTACACTATGTACCACAAAATATAGAAGAATTGCAGGGATAAACACAATTCCAAAAATGTAGAGAATTCTTAAACTTTCTATGTTAAATATCCCTGACATTTTTATGTTGGATTTTCAATTACGTTCCAGCCGAGGACAATTGAATGGATGTGAATCAGTGGTCGGCCAGCCGGCCCGAGGGTACGGAGAATGCGCTAGACATTAGGTTGCGTTCAGTGATGTGGAGTGAGATTATAATGATGCGCTCTCATCTCGAGGGTGTGAGACTCGTCACAATGACAGAAAAGGTGTGTAAACCTGCGGCTCTTTGCGTTTAACAGAGATGATGAGCATCTGTCACTGATAGTAAATAGTGATCGGTTTCCGCTGCCTATCTGACAGAGGGAAAAGATTGAGCGATGAGACAGGAGTGATTTATAAGGAAAGAGGGCCTAATCCTGACCTGGGGCTGTTGGCTTTGGACGCTGGACAGATTTAGACACGCCACCCTAAGTCACGTGACCTTGGCAGGGTTTCGATCATCAGTGTGGCCTTTAGAACGCAGCTTTTCTTTATCTGCAGCTTTACTGCTCCTCTATCTTTATGAGCCGTCACACTTTGCATTTTTCAAATATCAGTGTAGATAAATCGCCTGCTTTGTCATAACGAGAGGCGTCGAGTGGCCGGATTTAAGTTTGGACGATAAGTTCCAGGTTTCCAGCTCATAGCAAGCTAAAAGGTTGAACATATACAGTAGCTTGTGGACTTCTTGTATGATCAAGATGTTAGAACATGTTGACACAAAGGTGTGCTTTTGTTCAGTGTTGATGATCCTCAGTTGACTTTTCTGCTCAGTCCCAGGCCCGGTACCACTGAGAGCAGATGTTTGGTAGTGTGTGTGCTGTGGAATTCAGAGCTGTTTAAACAGTGGGCTGTCTCAGCACAGGCCTGAATGGCTGCAGGGAAGGAAGTTCTCAGTGTTTACATAGCTCAATTGTCCTGCGGGCCTCACAGTGTCTAATGCACTACTGTTCAAACACTCAAGAGTGTAGAGTTGACCCTTACTGCAGTTTAGCCACAAGCCCTGTGTGTGTGTGTGTGTGTGTGTGTGTGTGTGTGTGTGTTTGTGAGTGCGCTTGTCTTTGTATGTGCACAGGCTTGCATTTGTTTGTGCAGGTTTGTCTTTGTTTTTTGGCTGGGCTGAAAGTTGCATAGTCAGGCTCTATAGTTGCAGGCTCCATTTACTCCTCAGGATGGTGTTTGCCAGAGCCTAGTGGTTCATCTGATTGATATTGAAGTACAGCTAAGCTCAATTCATCTCACTAAGCAAAGCAACGGAGGCTATGTAAAAACAGAGCAAGGAAGAGACAGATAGAAGTCTCTTTTGCTCCACCAAGAACTGTGCCCACTGGAGTGGTAGACATTGACATACAGGGGGAATCAACTAATTGTTGTTTGAATGACCTGTTGTGATCCAATGACAAATCGCCTCTACTCCTGCCAGTGGAGCGGAAAATGTAGGCTGGATTGGCATGATGTTAGCAAGTGTGTAAACCGTGCTTCAACAAGATGGATAAACGCAATTATTGGGCAGACCTGGAAAGGGAAAATCTATTTAAAGCTTGTAACGCTAAGCAGGGGCCGTGGTTAATTCATTTGGCCAATTTGCGGGTGATGTATGAGTGTCGGAGCACATTAGTCAGGAGTGTGCTAAAGCCTGGTTGGTTATAAATGTCTGTATGTATGTGTCAGACAAATGAGGGAGTAGGGTTGTGTTGTTAGAGCGCTGGCTTTTTCTGGACCTGGGCCCCCCCTTCCCTCCTATTCTGCTATCACAACGTCTGCCATTTCAGTGGATTATACAAATGGACCCAGGGCGCTAAAGTGACAAAAAGATACACTGAGTGCAGGAAACGGCATCGTGCAAATGAGGCAGCGAGGGGAAAAGTATTCCTTGTGGGCTGCCCATTGAACGGCCTTTCGACAGATTCACTTTGCTACCTAAACTTTCACACACTCATTATTCTCATCTAAGTAACACATTTTATGCGCTGATGAGTTTAAATTGAAAGAAGAAAGCAGGCCAAGGAGAGATTTTGTAGTGACGGCAACCTAGGAACATTTTATGTGAATCTTCTACAGTTTATGGTAAAGTTGCAGTTGCTGCATGCTGCTCATTACTGCAGGACTGCAAGGTTCATGCTGTGTGCAATTGCTTCTTGCTGGAAAACATCACTTTCATACTCTCATTTATCTCACTCTCCTATTATTTAGATATTCAGAGAATGCACATGCTTATTTTTTTACATTTATATAAATAAAACTTTATTCTAAAATCTTTTTGGAGTTTTTAAAATAAAAAGTGTAATCTAATTTTTTAATGACATGCTGTGCTGCTCCGTCTTCCGAACCACGGTTTTATCAGTTGTGTTCAGTGTGTTTTGAACATGTAATGACTTGTGGGGGAAAAACCACATGACAGTTACACAAGTTGAGCAGTATGCAAACTCAAGGGGTACAGCACAGGGAAGCAAAAAGGAAGAGGTGTTACTTTTCAGCTTATGGACACAGGTTTGGCCACTGGTTTCTCAAAGAGTGGAAACAAAACCGTAGCTGGTTATTTCATCACCCAGCATTACATGCATGCTTAAGGTATAAGGCAAGGAAAGTTTAAGCCATTGTTTTCTATGGCCCATGGATAGAAAGACTTCTGAGATGGAGAACAAGCTAGGTTTGACTCTTGTCACTTAACTGTATACTTCTCTGGTAGTAAAGAAAAGAAACAAGAGCTGGCTTGGGCAGCTGGCCAAGCAGCCTGCTCATAGTTGCTGTGTGGCCCACAGCCTCAAATGCTTACCTCTGGGGTTTGCGTCTAAGAGGACAGAAAGATCTCTCTGCTCGAGTGTTGCTTTTTGTGGTCACTTAATACTACTTTAGTGTGAACAGACATGATGCTGATGAAAACCACAAACATTCCTTATGACTGCATTCTCAACATTGAGATTCCTAAAGATTTCTCTACAGAAACACACAGACCTCCCAAAGATCTTGGACTATTTTCAGAGACTTTTCGTTTCAATGACCAAATGGATTTGAGAGCAATTTCCGTTTCCAATTTCCGTTTTTTCCCTGCTTCTGGCTTTCCACAGGAAGTAGCTTTTTATCCCATTCGCAAATACCAGGAACTTTGTGCTGAACCAGACATTACCAAACAATATTCCTGATCTTCATCTTGAAGTTATTTGGAAGCCAGACTCTACTTCTCTGGAGGTTTTGTAGTTGGAATAATATCTCCTTTCATTTTTATTTCACATACTTTGGTAAAAGACAACTGCTGAGTGGAATTCCTTGCCCAACACAGACAGACCATGGACTTTCCTGTATGCTTCTCAGATCAGTTTACGGTGATCAACATGCCTCTTCACACAAGTGTTTCCATTTAAGAGATGGCTGGCAGTCGTATTAGAGCCAAATAAAGGGCAAATGTTTTAACTCGCCATTCTATATGGATTCAAAAATAAGGTCTTAAAATATTTTCACTTGCAGGGACAAAGTTGTAGTCCTCATGACCCTACAGCCTGTATATGATAAAAGACAATAGCAGCCAATTCAGCTCTTGAAGAAAAGAAAATGGCCATGTTGGGTTTTATTAAAGGATAGGAGTTAGTGTAGTGCTGCATCGTTACATGTCTTCTGATGGTTAGGGCAGATTTATTGCTCTGCAGCAAGGCTGAGGAGATGCTTGCCACAGTGGCATGAGGTTTATCCTCTCATGAAACATGATACCCAGGGGCTTGGCCAGAACATGCTCCAATCAGAGTTTCATTAACACCAAGCAACATAACAGGTGACCATTCAGACATAAATGTATGCCAGAGAAGACAGACTCCAAGTATTTTTATTGCCGTTATTTTGGAAGGCATTCAGATGAGCACTGACATGTATGACCACGCTGGTTAAACATTGGAGTCAAAGTTGTTGTCAGCAGCAGAGGTGTTGTTTCGATGCTGGCACTTATTGTTTGTGCTGTTCAGATCGTGCCACTGAGTGAATTTATGTTGAGGGCTTGATAGGGAAGTTGTATATTTTAGCTCTCTTGGAGCTGTGGTCTGAGATGCAGGAACAAATGACCACTAATTGTTGGCCGAACCCAGTGGCAAAGGGAGTGGTGGAGGATGACTGGAACTTTGGCAACAGAAGGCTAAAGACTTAAACTTGCTCCTGGGTTTTCAAGGAAAATGTGGATTCCTGGGATGCTCCCGAAAGAAAAACCACAGTGCCGAAGAAAAGCCATAAACTAAACACGTTCCCTCTTTTTAAGAAAAGAACATCTTTGTCACTTCTCATTTTCACTTGATATGTGGTTTACCACACTGAGTTGCTCTGAATGGCTCAGTCAGATTCAGGCCTTTTTGGGGGGGTAAAAATGGTGTACTTTTGTTTTCTTTATTTTTTAATTCTTTATTCTTTATTTGAAACAGAGCCTAGTCTGTTCTTCTACTTCTTCACGCCTTCTTGATTTCTGTCACAGATGCTGGTTAAGGGGGCACATCTGCTTTCACGAGGCTGTCAAGCAAATCCTTTTCTGTAACATTGTTGTGTTGGCTAGAATTTAGCCAAAAATCACCGGTAATGAATCAATTGGACGTCCAGTCACTGGGAATTGGCCTGTTTGCCATCTGTCTGGTGGGATTACTGTTTCTGTGTAATTAAAAGTGCGACCCTGTGCTTGGGCTCAGAAGAGAGAAGATGAGGCATGGGGCTAGGTTGTGCGATCCCATTACACTAGGGGAAGGAGGGGGTTAGGGGTGAGAGGAAGTGCTTCAGTGCAGAACTAAAGATAGCATGTGTAACAGAGTGCAGCAAAACTGGCACTCTCCTGTACATGGATGTGTATGCATGGTAAAACCCACTGGCTTATTTAGCATGAGTTTAGTTGGAACAGAGCAGACATCCAAAGTCCAAGTGATCCCTGTGTGCAGCCTGTGTATCCAAAAGGGTGTGGAGAGGCAGGGGGTGAGGGCTCCTGCTTTATCTCTCGATTTCACGTGAACCGTTGTTTTGACTCGTGAGCCACAGCTACCCTTGGACACTTTCCAGAGGCAAGAAGCCTGCGTTTTTTCAGGAGCTCTTCAGAACCTCAGTGAAAGGCCCTGGTCATCTGGAATCGGATTTCAGATCTTGTTGCTCCTACAAAGGAGAGCCATTAACGGCAAGAATGTGCGAACTAATGAATGTGCTTGTTGGTTTGAGTTTGTAATCATTATACAGTTCCTTCCCATTTCTCTTACTCTCACTACTGCCCTCTCTGTCTGTGTTTCTCTCCATCATCTGTCATTTTTCTGACACACAAACAGGATGTGGAGCTTAAAAAAACATTAGAAACATAACCAGTAATGGTTGGATGGCGTTAGCCAACACTTCCGTCAAGAGGAAGCGTGGCATTTAGAAAAGAAAACACACAAACAAAAATAGTGGTTTTAATTAGCATGGCTGATTATGATATGTGGTTACCCAGGCATGACTGAGGTGGCACTATCTTTGGGCTTGGGGCCAAGCTCTTGGGAAATTTCAGGCTGTCCAAACAAGAAACCTAGCTTTAGCTCTCCACTTTCTCCCTCCTTCATTTCCTCTATGATGGTGTCCATCTTTCCACAGCAGGTAGCATTAACTTGAGGACCAAAATTCTAGACAGAACCTCTTCATCCCC
>NC_139585.1:14315676-14318176 GCF_946808225.1 Silurus aristotelis | reverse complement strand
CAAGGCTCTGCACACTAGTGCTTGTGTGATCTCTGATAGTAAATATCAGCCCAGTCTTACGGCATTTTGTGATATAGTAATCTAATGTAAAATGTAATCTATTGATTCGTGTTCATAGACACGAATTTCCCTCTTTTTGCGTGTCACTGAGAATGACTTTTGATTTTTTAATCTATTGATTCGTGTTCATGAATCAATAGATTAAAAAATCAAAAGTCATTCTCTTTTACTATTAAAGTTTGTGACTATATAACAAAATGCAGTGAGACTGTGTTGTATATATATGAGCTCTGTGAATGACTAAACACGGCCACTGTTAAAGTCAACAATACTCATGAACCCACACACGCATACACACACACATGCATACATACACAACACAGTTAATGTAGAACAAGCCGTAAATGTAGCCTCACTATTTGAGAAAAATGTTTCTCATTACAGTGTTACAGTAACTGTCTGTCTCTGTCTCTTACACACAAGTATACACACATTCTCGCACACATATACACACAGACAGGCTTCCTGTGTGTTCAGTGTTTACTCAGTGCTGACCGTGAGCTGCACTCTATTAGTTTTCTCTGATAAGAGTGCAGTTATGTCAACAGCGGACACTGTGCGGCTGCCAGTGAGCATGTTTGCCAGTATTTGCTCTACAATCTGTTTACAATAAACACTTTGACCACATGTCTGAACCCTTTCACATACTCCTGCCATCTGACCGTCTACTAAAGGGAGACACAGTGTGTCGCCCCCTACTGATGTCTATGGGTTTTGGCATGTACAGGTAGAAAATGACAGGAAAACATTTTTTCAGCTAATTAGTTGAAACCTAAACCTTAAAAGAAAGTGAAGCACAACATGAAATGAGTAATTGTTATTATTTTGTCAGTGAAAATGCAGCGCATCAAGCACATTCAAGTTAAACATAATCAGGAAGAACAACTAGACACAATACACAGATGTCTCCAACAGACAAAATAAATGACGACTAATCTTTACTATTTACATCAGGTCAGTGTAGTTGGTGATATAGTCCTGTAGAGTAGATTTTTTTCCTTGATCAGGTGAAAATTTAATTAGATAGTCAAGTCTGAATTAAGGTAGAAATATAATATGACCAAGTGTAAAGTTGACAAACATATAAATTAAAGTGTTTCATTTAGACACAGCAGGACAAAAAAATGTTGGGGGTTTACTAGAATAAAATCTAATACATGTGGTTTTGAACTCTCCACACCAAACCTCTGTTTGCACAGGGCTTGGTAGGTAAAAGACTTAAATCTTAACTCTCTGGCACAGCATTTAAGCTAAACTAAGCCTTGACTGTGCAATAGTGCAAGAAAAAAAACTAAATAAAATAAAAATTATATATATATATATATATATATATATATATATATATATATATATATATATATATATATATATATATATATATATATATAGCTCCAGAAAGCTCCAGCTTATTGAGAAGTACATAAGCTTGTGTGGACATGAGAATGTTTTGAGAAACACGATCCTCTGAAAAGAGTTTTTGGTTCGACAGCATTTAGATGGATTCTTTCAATTTTCTCATTGCCTTTTCCCAATCCTGTTTTTTTTATCTGTCATTTACAGACTGTGTCTTAAAGAGAATGAGGGAAAAAAAGGAGGCATGGAAGAAAGAGAGATCGGAGAGTATTCGAATGAGCAAGAAAAAAAGAGAGATGAAAAACAGAGTGAATGAAAAAAAAGGAAGAAAGACAGAGCAAGAGTCAGAGAACAGGCAGGAGGGAGTACATTCCCCGGGAGAGTTGCACACAACGAATTACATTAAAGAAAAACAGCAGTGAGGGAGAACAGAAAGAATAGTTGGATGGGGAAAAATAGACTAAATCTAAAAGGAAAGAGACAGATAAAAAACAGTCGCAAATTAGAAATTTCCTCCTCTGTAGCATAAATCAGCAGACATGGACAATTAGCTATGAAGAATAGGGGTTCTTTAAAAGCTAGACTTTCTTTCAGGTTCAGAAACTCACACATACGTACACATACATGCATGTGCACATGTACACACACACATGCACGCACATGAGGTGGGACATCCCGGTGGGCTGCCGCTGGCCGGGCACAGGGATAGAGGCTCATAAAATCAATCACTTCTGCGAGCCGTGTGGAGCTTCAAAGCAGACAGCTGTCATACTGGGGGCCTCCATAAACAAGTCTCATGCTCCTGTGCTCAAACAAAACACACGCACACACATACACGCTCATGCAAAGACAAACATGTCATAGTCACACAGCACAGCTGGCCTGAGAGAGAAAAATGCCAAAGTCATTGCAGAAAGAGCAACGACATCACCGACTTCTCAGGAGATTCATGATTCAAAGATTTGATTCTCCACAGAGACTCATTCACTAACAATCAATTCATCTCTCTTCATGGTCTTAGCTCATGCAGACAGCTCTACCTAACCATGACTGCTGAACCTTCACAGAGGAGACAATATACAGTCTA
>NC_139585.1:14283176-14310676 GCF_946808225.1 Silurus aristotelis | reverse complement strand
ATAATCCACAAAGCCTTCGGCAATGAGTAATCCAAGTCGGAAGTGGAATTCGCATATACAGCCGGCGGTCGAGCAGCCACGCGATTGTCCAGCTTGACAATATAACGACCGACAGCCTGTGACTCAAGAACGTGAGTTTATGTAGTCTGATCTTTCATGAGCCACAGCTGTCGGTAATCTTGGGAAGCAGCGTGACTGCTACAGACAGGGCAGGGTGAATCTCTGACAGCTACAGACGGGGGAGTGGCAGGGTGAATCCCTGACAGCTACAGAGGGGGGCGTGGCAGGGTGAATCCCTGACACACAGGTCCTGAATGAAAATCAGTAAGATCAGTTTCTTTTACTCTCCTCCTCCATTCCCTAGTTCAAGTCCTTCCCCTCCATCTATATGCCTTTCCAAATCTACTTTCCTAATAAAGTCATCAGCCTTGTTGATATTATTGAACAAACACATGTTCAGTCAATGCATGTAAATGGCAGGCATCCATTTTAAGATCTTTTGAATATTGGTGTTCCATACCACCACACCGTTTAGAGATTTGTTCACGTTTGCATTCCACAAATAAGACAGGAGAGGACACCCCATGATGAGATGAAAAGAGAACCTCAAAATAGATGTGTTTCATTTTCCTGCTTCATGCTGACAAATATAATTAAATAAACAAGAGGAAAACTTTAAAGCATGATCAAAGCCAGAGGCTCAGAGGCAAAGGTCTGTGGTCTCGAATCAGATTCCTACGCAGCGATCCAGTTCATAATAATTGCAGGTGAAAAGGCTAAGCTGTTCTCAAATTTCTGATAAGGTGAAATTTCAGACAAAAGAGGATTATGAATGACTTGTATTGAATGGAAACGTTTGGGTTGGTAGTTTGCCATTCCGACCCTGAGCAAACACTCCACACACCTATACTAAAAGAGGCAAGTTGTATTCCTGTCTGATTTGGGGAGTGGTTAAATAATGAAGCCATTTCTCGTTCCCTTCAAACAAACACCTTCCCATATGTATTGTTCCGGGGTAAGAAAGATTAATTAAAAGTAAGCATAAGCTGGAACAAAACCCTTGCAAGATAGTGTGTATGTGTGTGAAAGAATAGAAGGAGAAACTGAATCAACCACCTGCAGTCACCCCCTCCAACCACTCTTAAGAGCTAATGACCTCTGCCCTGAGTCTACACACACACACACACACACACACACACACACACACACACACACACACACACACACACACACACTTTTAACTGTGAAATGTAACCATTATTTTTGACAACCTGGATGGGTCTTATTCTACTTGATGACTTGACATTTATGTTGGGTATGGCTAGGTTTTTTTTTGTTAAGTGTCTAGATAAAAAGGATATTGATTAAAATGTAAAATCACACAATAAAAGGGAACTAAAATAGTGTCATAGCTCTCATAGCTCTCATTTTTAGCTCAAATATCTTCCACTAGGCACAACAGAGGGAGAAGGCAAGAATAAGAGAGGAAGAAATAATTTTTTTATCAAAATGAAACATATGTAACATTGTGCTATCTTTGTGTTTTACCCATGCAATAGAAAAATGTGTATTTGAATTTTAGGAGAGGAGAGGAGAGGAGAGGAGAGGAGACTCCCTCTCCCTGTCACACATTGCCTGCATCTTTCTTTAAAGCTCCATTAGAGTAGAGCAGAGCTCCTGGCACTGGGGCTGAGAGATGACTAAAGCTTCCATTCAAGCCTCACGCTTGGCCTTTTTTCATCAGCCTGGACAGGCTCCATGTCCCTGCCACTCTGTGTGTCCGTGTATGTGAGTGTTTATGGGAAGGAGAGATGATGGCGTGGTCTCTGACTGGCCCTATGTTGTGTCCACCACAGCTGTGTGTCAGGCTACTGACCCCCAAACAAAGCTCAGCACAGAGGAAGCCCTATCTGCCAGGCGTGATAGAGGGCAGGCAGAGCCAACGCAGTCACACTGAAGCCCTGGCAATAAAGCTAGCAGGACAAAACAACACCAGCGAGGCCTTTGACAACAACCAGTGACTGGAGCCAGTGTTGCACGACACGCACCATCGGAGACCAACACAGCAGTCACACTGACACACACACACTGGCAGCTGAAATATGCAGCCTATAACAAACATACGACCATGTACATCACATACTGTTCATAATTAGCATAACAATTAGCTTTGTCACTGTAGTATGTAGAGATGATATAAAGACTGCGTGTGGCCTGTATGCGAGAGAGAAAAGCAATCGAGTGGAAGAGAATGTGTTCAGTAATGAACATGCAGGGAGTGAGTGCTGATGTCATTGGCTTTATTTGGCCCTATTAAGAAGCTGGGTGCTTGGTGTCACTATTCAGCATTCCTCCTCATTAATCAGAGGGCTTGCTTTCTTTCCTCCATCTCTGTCTTTCTTATCCGCTACCCCCCAACACACACCCTCTCCCTCTCAACCCATCTTCCCTCTCTCTTTCTCTCTGCTGTATTTAATGTGCAGTCACTGTTTACACCCCAGACGGCGCGTACAGCACTTTAATCTCGGCAGTGTGTACATGACATCAGCACTCTCGTCGGTGCATAAACCATGGCCCAGAGAATGAACACACACTCTCTCTCACACACACAGACACACACAGTTTCTAAATACGGCATGCACAGCACACCCACCTCAGCTGCACTGCCAAATACAATGTTCTGCTCTTAACATAGCATGGTTCATTTTGCATAATGAACCAAAAATACAATATAATGCAATTTTTATATGTTTGATGCATAGTAGGCAATGCTATAAACCAGGGATTAACCTTAGAGTCCCTCAGTTTCTCATGTCGGTTTTATGAGCATGGTACTTGGCATTTGAAGCACAAACTTAAATTAGCTGTTGGTGCCCCACACATATTTCCCAATAACACCTGGTGCAGCCTACACAAGAATAAACTTCATTTAATTCTACTACAGTGATAAATGTATAATCTTTTTGGAGATTTTTTTAATTAGTGATGTTCTTCCCCTCTGGCTCTTTTATGCTTACATTTCTGCCCTTTACCTGGTTACTATCTGTCTCATTAGATGACTATAACTTTTCTCTTCCTTCATTTTTTTTCCTATTTTTCACTTTACTTTTTTACTTCCATTTTCTCTCTGAGCTGTGCTCTGGGTAGGTTGAGCACTGAGGCCTGGTTTAATCCTGCACAAACCACGATGGCTCTCAGTTTGGAGTCCCATGGCCCAGAGAGGGATTACAGCAGGGAATAAGACTCCACTCGACTAGCCTGCATACACTGAACGCCTTCAGTTTAGTGTATTGTGGTTAGGGTTGGAACAATAACTGGCATAATGTAAAACCATCAGTTATGAGAAGCCATATATTAGTATTTCCATAACTGATGCATTGTCACATTTTTTCCATTTAACATTATTAAACATTGTGCATTAACCAAAAAAAAAAAGAATTATGTTTCATATTCAATATACAGTTTTTGCAGTTGAATTTGCAGTAAATAAAGTCAACAGTTTGTTTGAAAGAATGAAGGCCACTCCCAACCCCCATATAAACAGCCCCACCCCCAGGTCTTTCATCATTCTGACGTTATAAATATACAATTCTGATGGAACAGAAGGCAAACACATACTGAAACAAGACTTACCGTAACAAGAACAAATCGAGACAAATAACCAGCAAAATATATTTCTATTTATTTTTTAAAAAGGTTTATGAAAGTAGTGTTATGATAACTGAAGTCTTTTCAAAATTCACTGAGCTGCATGTGTATAATAAGGAAATAAAGAAAAGATTTTTGCCTTTGAGTCTAGTTGATAAAAAATATAAAAACATTGCAAACATTTTTAGGGTTTACTGTCATTTTAAATACTTACATCTGTGACAGCCAAAACTGCTACGAGTCTTTTAAGAGGGAAAAAAATTATAATCTAAAGCATTATAAGCAGCCTTATTAAAAAAAATCTTTTTGAAATACAGTTTTGACTGTCTTTTTGAAATACAGTAATGTATTACATGAATATGAAATATTGTATTATATACAATATATATTCACACACACACACACACACACACACACACACACACACACACACACACACACACACATGTACAAAGCTATATGCCTGGATTTCTGCATTCCTGTTCACTCTTACTCATAGTCATTATGTTGCTATGCTGATGCTCAGTGAACAAGTTTGTAGCTTAATTGTGTTAACTGCAATCATTACCCAGAACCTCATAAGTGCACCTGGGCCACATCAACGTCCTTGCTTCAAAGCACTGATTTAAAAGTCACTAAATAGGCCGAGGTTGAATGATCAAAATAGTGGCTATATCATCCCCATAATACTCCAATCTTTTATCACCTGAATATATACGTGTGAGTCCTTGCACTGTGAAAGAACAACACTTTAAAACTTTTAACTCAGAACTTGTTTACAATGAAAGTTTTATGGTAGCTGTTCAACATCTAGTACACTGAAAGACAGTTTTAAGATGTCACAATGCTGCTTTTTAAAAAAAATACAAATAGATTGCATGCTATTATTAGACAGACTTAAGACAGACTGAGCACGGTCAGCAATGATCAATGTGATAAGACTGGTTTTTTGTACTGTCTGTCTGAGACACAATCAGATAAGCGGCAAACTACCTGTGTGACAAAACAAATATATTAATGACTAAGAAATTAAAAGGTAAAACAAAAAAGTCAAGAGAAATGAAAGGCGGTATAGAAAAACACAAAAAGCAATCAAAGTGTAGGTGAAAGACAAAAGGAGAAAAACATTGACAACAGTTTTGTTTTAATCAGAGAACATGAGAATATTCAGATGTGCAGCAGTGGAGTAACAGTTGTCCCTCTCAAATTAAAGTGACTGGCTGTAAAAGAGAGAGAGGCAGAAAGGCTGTCCCACGAGACTGATTAATACTGAATTCCTGATGCTAATCTTTGTTTTGCACTTTTTTCTTTACGGGTGTCGAAACTGACACACACTCAAGAAGTGTGCCTTATGTATATTTAATGAAGGTTCTGCATTCATTTAGCGCTTTCTTCTCACTGTGTGGCATGCCACATGCTTGCCGTCTTGTAGGCTTTGCTGTTCTTTATATACCCTGATATATACAACCACCTTTATATGTTTTACACTTATACGTTTTTGAGTTGAGCACACTGTAAATTATGTCTGGATTTTGTTTTGTTCCTCTAACTACTCAATGGTAATCTGATTAGTAGTAGTAGTGTGTGTGTGTGTGTGTGTGTGTGTGTGTGTGTGTGTGTGTGTGTGTGTGTGTGTGTGTGTGAGAATGAGAGAGTGAGAGAGAGAGAAGAGAGAGAGAGAGAGAGAGAGAGAGAGAGAGAGAGAGAGAGAGAGAGAGAGAGAGAGAGAGAGAGAGAGATACTAGGTTCAGATGTTGCATCTTGTAGAACAGGTTAGGTTTTGGATAACAGGGCAGGAAGCCTCATTGTCTGACATCATGTCTGCAACTATGTGTGATGTCATCAAAATACAAAAACAAGAAGTACTAAGTATTACCTTTATAATCTTTGCAAAGTCAAACTAATCAGCAAGCAAACACACACGGGCTTCTGAGATCCACTCATTTATTAAAAACTATAGTCTTCCTCACACACAACCTCACACATTGGGTTGGTGCTGACGAGGCTTCAATAGGCATGCAGAGCAGTTGTGTGCATGTACACACACAGATACACACAGACACACAGCACTCTTAAACAGCCATTAAAGGGAAACTCGTTATCACTCACTCCAATCCTCTCTCATACAGAGAAAGGTGCACACAGCCCATTACTACAGCTCTCTCATCCCAAGCTTCCTAATCAAGCGTGCTCTCTTTCTTTCCACCAGTACAAAAACTCTTAGCGTTTTGTTTCGCAGACTGTTTAAAATGTCATTTCTCTCTTGTAATCAGACATCAAAGCCAGTTCCGAAGGCTTTTATTTTCTTAGCCAAATCCCAAAATTGTTTCTGATTTAGAGAGCTGGCCACAGGCCTAGCAGCATTTGGAATTAATAATAGAGAGAGGGAGAGGGAGAGAAAGAGAGAGAGAGATGGTCATGTTTAAACTGGTCTGTGGTAGCTAAGTTCATCAGTAAGGTGTCAAAATGAAAAGTAGCTGCATGCGCGCACACGCACACGTGCGCACACGCACACACA
The DNA here is from genome assembly GCF_946808225.1 of Silurus aristotelis. Taxonomy (NCBI): domain Eukaryota; kingdom Metazoa; phylum Chordata; class Actinopteri; order Siluriformes; family Siluridae; genus Silurus; species Silurus aristotelis. The sequence goes on along the minus strand of NC_139585.1, from coordinate 14,304,510 downwards.
CACACACACACACACACACAGAGAAGAGGATATCCTGTCTGAACCTGAAAAATTAACGGATTGGAAATCACACGTTAATCAGCCTTTTACTCAGTCATAGACCATAGAAAAAACTGCTTTGGAGTAATCCTTTATATATTTTTTTTTAATATTTTTTATTTCTTTTTATCTTTGTTTCTTCTTTTTTTTTTTTTTTCACAAAATTCAATAAACTGTGTTGCATTCATGTAAGCCTCTCAGAAGAAATATGGACCATAAACAATTCACAGAAATGACCAGGAAGATAAAATGTAAAAAAGAAATGACAAATGGTGAGGTGGTGAAATGATGGAATCAGTGATGAATGAGAAAGTCTGTTTTCATGTGAAAATGTGAGCTGATAGGCAAACAGTCGAGAGAGTGGAATGTGAGTGAGTGTCTGTGTGTGCCTGTATGTGTGTGTGTGTGTGTGTGTGTGTGTGTGTGTGTGTGTGTGTGTGTGTGTGTGTGTGTGTGTGTGGTATAAATGAGCTCTGAACGCTCCAACGCACTACCTCATTGTTGTACTGAAACCTGGCTTTAAGAGTTATGCTGCATTCGTGGTACCTTGTGAGTGGTATTTTGCAAGTTCTAATAACATCAATTCCCACCTCAGCACGTTTAACATTTGTAGAGGGAAGAAAACATAGCTATCTCCTGGATAACGTGTCTTTTTGCATGTAAAGCTCATAAAAAGTGTTTTTTTTCATCCACACTTTTACAGTTACAAACCTGAGGGGCAACTGATGTTGATATACAAAAGTTTACTTGCAAAAATGTATGCAACATTTTATATTAAATATCCAGTACAACAACAGCTGCAGACAATATAGTAGCTTAAAATGATGCCTGCTATCTGATAATAAGGAGCAGTGTTAGCAACAAGCTAGCTGGCTAATCTGAGTGATGTTGATAATTGCTTTCCTTACCAGCGATTAATGTGGTCAGTGCTACTAGCATGCTGTAAAGTGTCACATTTACACTTGTTAACCATTTTAAAACAAGTATTAACTTCACATTAAATGCCGTATAAAGACGTGTGACACTTTTTTCACAGTAAGTAGGCTTGTAACACATACAGTGAGGAAAATAAGTATTTGAACACCCTGCTATTTGGCAAGTTCTCCCACTTAGAAATCATGGAGGGGTCTGAAATTGTCATCGTAGGTGCATGTCCACTGTGAGAGACATAATCTAAAAAAAAAAAATCCAGAAATCACAATGTATGATTTTTAAACTATTTATTTGTATGATACAGCTGCAAATAAGTATTTGAACGCCTGAGAAAGTCAATGTTAATATTTGATACAGTAGCCTTTGTTTGCAATTACAGAAGTCAAACGTTTCCTGTAGTTTTTCACCAGGTTTGCACACACTGCAGGGGGGATTTTGGCCCACTCCTCCACACAGATCTTCTCTAGATCAGTCAGGTTTCTGGCCTGTCGCTGAGAAACACGGAGTTTGAGCTCCCTCCAAAGATTCTCTATTGGGTTTATGTCTGGAGACTGGCTAGGCCAGGCCAGAACCTTGATATGCTTCTTACAGATCCACTCCTTGGTTATCCTGGCTGTGTGCTTCGGGTCATTGTCATGTTGGAAGACCCAGCCTCGACCCATCTTCAATGCTCTAAATGAGGGAAGGAGGTTGTTCCCCAAAATCTCGCAATACATGGCCCCGGTCATCCTCTCCTTAATACAGTGCAGTCGCCCTGTCCCATGTGCAGAAAAACACCCCCAAAGCATGATGCTACCACCCCCATGCTACACAGTAGGGATGGTGTTCTTGGGATGGTACTCATCATTCTTCTTCCTCCAAACACGTTTAGTGGAATTATGACCCAAAAGTTCTATTTTGGTCTCATCTGACCACATGACTTTCTCCCATGACTCCTCTGGATCATCCAAATGGTCATTGGCAAACTTAAGACGTGCCTGGCCATGTGCTGGTTTAAGCAGGGGAACCTTCCGTGCCACGCATGATTTCAAACCATGACGTCTTAGTGTATTACCAACAGTAACCTTGGAAATGGTGGTCCCAGCTCTTTTCAGGTCATTGACCAGCTCCTCTAGTGTAGTTCTGGGCTGATTTCTCACCTTCCTTAGGATCATTGAGACCCCACGAGGTGAGTTCTTGCATGGAGCCCCAGTCCGAGGGAGATTGACAGTCATGTTTAGCTTCTTCCATTTTCTAATGATTGCTCCAACAGTGGACCTTTTTTCACCAAGCTGCTTGGCAATTTCCCCGTAGCCCTTTCCAGCCTTGTGGAGGTGTACAATTTTGTCTCTAGTGTCTTTGGACAGCTCTTTGGTCTTGGCCATGTTAGTAGTTGGATTCTTACTGATTGTATGGGGTGGACAGGTGTCTTTATGCAGCTAACGACCTCAAACAGGTGCATCTAATTTAGGATAATAAATGTAGTGGAGGTGGACATTTTAAAGGCAGACTAACAGGTCTTTGAGGGTCAGAATTCTAGCTGATAGACAGGTGTTCAAATACTTATTTGCAGCTGTATCATACAAATAAATAGTTTAAAAATCATATATTGTGATTTCTGGATTTTTTTTTTTTAGATTATGTCTCTCACAGTGGACATGCACCTACGATGACAATTTCAGACCCCTCCATGATTTCTAAGTGGGAGAACTTGCAAAATAGCAGGGTGTTAAAATACTTATTTTCCTCACTGTATATAATACAAGGTAAGTGGGGTGACAATTTTTGCTTTCACATTTACAAGTGGTGTGTTTGTGTGTGTGTATCTCACTCTTCTGTTCTGGAAATGTAAGTACCAACAGGAAGATTTTTTTCCCCCAGTAATGAATCATGAGTGAAAAGTGTGAACATTATTTAATTACTGAATAATACATAAAGATATAACCAATACATTAATATAATAAAAAATATATAATAAATGTATAAATATAAAAAATAAAAGAATATTCTTCAGATTCATTTGCCCATTCATCTTTTTTTTATTAAAATTAAGCTTTAAATTAAAAGGATATTAAGGCAGAAGTAGATGTAAACACGTGACTTGAGAAAACAATAGTGTAGAATGAGATAAGATAAGCATTCTCATATTATATACCACTTTGTTATCATATGGATGTATATAGTGGTAACAGCAATGTGTGCATGCATACACACACAGCACTCAGCTGGCATCAACTTGTGAGTGGTGAAGTAACACACCAAGCTCTGTGCTACCAGGCAGAGGTAATTGGGCCAGATTACCAGCCAGGTGGAAACATTCAGTCTTTGGGCTTCTTTTTTCCTATCTATTCACTCTTTTCTCTTTCCTTTTAATATTTTTTCTTACTGTTGTTTTAGCAATCAGTATTAGCAAATACAAGACTTGCAATACATTTCTTGTTTAGTGACTCAAAATATCACCACACAATTTTGACTCTATATGCACACAATTGTATTGACATGAAAGTATGAATATTGATTTGAGGAACTCTCTTTCTCTCATGGGATGACTTTTCTCTGACAATATTTAGTTTCACTTTTGCACAGTAGCCACTTTACTTTACAGCAACTCTCCCTTTGGCTGAATAAACGAGAGACAAAACAGACTGCACAACAGATAAAGAACAAATCAAAGATCAAAATAGAAAGAAAAGAAGAGAAAGCTCTAAGCCAACTCATGCCTGAGCAGAGCACTAATTTAAACTACGAGCCCTGTGAAAGCCTGAGGCTGCAGGCCACTCTCCATCACACACGGCATGGCTGAGTAACACTGCTGGACAGCAGAGGAGGAGGACGGGTGCATAAGGACGAGTGCAGCAACACAGCAGACGACCTGCAGGATCATTCAGATAGGATCCAGGCCCACTGGGAAGGGCATGAAGAAATGGAAAGTAAGCCAAGCAGGGCTTGACAGTGTAGAACTCTTCTTCTATGCAAACATAAATGTCAGTCACAGTATATCCGCCTTCAATAAAGTAAACATTAGGGGCTATGGGTGTCCTGTGTATGTGTATGTGAGAGGTGGCGGGAGAAAGAGGGAGGGGTGTTTCTTAATTTAGAATGAACCTTGAAGTTCACTACTGTGTTTGTTGCAAAACTATGGTTCTCACACACACGCACGCACGCACACACACACACACACACACACACACACACACACACACACACACACACACACACACACACACACATGCTCTGGTCCTCAAAGAGCATCCCAGAAAGCTCTTCTCATTGATTTCCAGAAATATGCAGTATCTTTTAAGCATTCCTCTCACCAACCATGTCTCTGCTCTCTAGGGAGGTGTGTGTGTGTGTGTGTGTGTGCATGTGTGTAAAATAAAAAAGAATGCAAAAGTAAGAGCACAAATGACAGTAAAAGGCAAAGCAAGATATTATTTTATATATTATTATATTAAGATTATTATTCATTATTTCAAAAGCATAATTGTGCTATTGTTGTATGTTGGTAAGTGCATCTCTATGGCTGGCAAAGCAAGAGTCCATCAACTTGAATTTCTGAATACGCAAGTGAGTAACCTCAATAATGCGCTGTTTTTTTTTCCTCTTTTTTTCCAACAATGTGATATCAAATAGTGCCTACATGTTGTTTATTTTCTATAAATATATGTGCCTACTAATTAGCTATTCTTCTACTTATTTCAGTGTGAAGAATGAACACAGATCTTGAGCTGAAAATATAATCTATTGAATGTGTTGTAAAAAAAAAAAAAGCAAAGATTCAGAGAAAGCACAACGTCTGAAGTGTTTAAAGTAATTACAAATTTAAAGTAAAAACTATAATAATCATTTATAATATCTAGTCAGCAGTGGGGTTTTGATTCTGTATTTTTTTTTATTTTTATTTGACAATCATTATTTTACAACAATATTTCTTTTTGGTACGGATCTGAGTTTAAACAGTCTGGCCAACACACACACACACACACACACACACACACACACTCGCGAGAGGGAGTTAGAGAAACTGTGCACCTGTACTACATGAGCAAGCGTCAGCCTTTGAACAGACTTTCCGCACATCTGCTGAGGAAATGGAGCGGTGGAGCAGAGGAAAGATGGGTAAGGAAGAAAGGAGAAAACATTAGCAAAGGATCCCCCTGTACATATTACCCAGCACCATTTGATCAGCACGTAATCCAAGCTGTTGTAGCAATGCAACAATGTCAGTCAGTGTGAGTGCGTTGGAGATAAAAATGGGTTCAGAAATTCAGGAACATATTTATAATAAACAAATACACAACGAAGCAACACCCCCGGAAATAAATAAATAAATAAATAAATAAATAAATAAATAAATAAATAAATACAATCAGATAAAACTTTTTTAAAAACTCTGAAGTCAAACAAACATTTGCGCGAGAGTGCTTATAAATGAGATGGCCTACTTTCGTGGAGTTTGTTCTGTTCGCTTTATTTTACGACTCTGGATGAGTTCATTATACGGAGATATTTGCGCGGGGCAAACACAACTTGTGTGTGAGGAGCCTGAGAGAAGAGGTTAGGAGAACCTGGTGCACTGAAATCTCTATCCAAACCCGTGCGAGACTCACTGTACTCAATAGTACAGTTATTTACAGAAACACTGCGATATAGTGTGTGAGAAGTGTGCTGCGTTTAGTGTGTGTTTTAGGTAACCTTATAGCTCTGTTGAAGACCGTGAAGTCTAGGGTTAGTGATTCAAGTTTGTCGGCTGGAAATCCGCGTTGCAGCATTTAAGTAATGCGTTTTGTTAGTCCAGATTAGTAAATTTCGAGATGACTTGGTTGAAAAAATACACGTTGAAATCAGTCGATATTAAGTATTCTTCCGGTGTATAAAAACGTGACATTTACATAGAAATAAAATGTAAAAAACAGCCTCCAGAAAATCAACTTTTAAACAAACTAATTCGTTAATTAAGCTATACTTTAAAAAACTCGATTGCTATTAATAGTATTTGTATTGGAAATGAGAGATTTATTTGAACGCCTTAAGACTCAGGAACGTGCCAAAGTGTGACATAAAAACAGAACAGTGCAAAAAAATCACTCCGGTCGAATCAAAGTCTGGTTACACGTCTCTGGGTGGCCGAAAGTTATAGCCTACACACTAAAAAATAAAGAGGTGCAGCAGGCTAATATTGACTGATAATGGTGTGGAAAACATGCTGTTAATTTACAAATCGTTTTTTTTTCTTCTTTAGTAAGCTTCAATGTATTCTTCTGTAATACTCAGTACATGGTGTTGCGTAGGATTCGCTTGTGGATCAACCGAAATGGAGTTGCAACGGGCACTTCCGCCACATCTTAAACCAATTAGAGCCATGTTTGTATAATCACTAGAGTCGAGTATTTACATTCACATTAGAGTGACCAAGACGCAATTAGTCCGGCACAATGCATACAGGCGAAAACCATGGGCAAGGAATACAGTATGAAAAAACAACAACAACAAAAACAAAACAAAGAAGGCCGATGACAATGTCCGAGAGGGAGAAGTGCGTCTCTCATTAAGGCGAGAAGAAAAGACTTCCACCGGTTCAACAGTTTTCCCTCAAGACATGCACGTTTACATGGTGCACTTTAGATTCCTGGGAGACAGGAACATTCCAGACTCCCTCACACACCTACCAAACATTTTACTGCATCAGGTGTCTTAAAGCAAGTAATAATAATAATAATAATAATAATAATAATAATAATAATAATAATTTTATTATTATTATTATTATCATCATCATCATCATTATTATTATTATTATCATTATTATTGTTATTATTATTGTCATCATTATTATTATAATGATGACAATAATAATGAACTCTGAAACCTCAGAACTGAACACCCGTGCTGTATGAAAACACTGCTGGTGTCAAACATTAATCAGGATATTCATTTAAAAAAAAGTATTTTTAATCATCATCGTCATCATAATTGTTACCGGATTTCTTGAATTGTGAACAATGTAGTAACTATGTAAACCAGTAACTGCACAGGGATTTCACTCTAGTTTATATGTTAACCCAAATAACAAAGCAATTCCCCACGAATCTCTAAAGAACAAATAATTTCTAAACAATACACGAGGAGGAAAGCCTAAATAAGTTTAGCATTGCCTCCAACCATCAGGACACTCATTGATTCTGAGATTAATTACACGTTTAGTCGGCTGCATTTTCGCTAAAGACTGGAGCAACAAAAACATCACGCCAATCTGAAAATGCTTTACTGCTTCACAATCCTGAGGAGCAGTTACATGGGTTTACGAAGACTTTCCTCATTTAAACACACACACAAAAAATGAATGTGTCTGCAGCCTAAGTCTATACATTACACGTGATTAATAATTAATGTGATTTAAGTCGCTGCCATCATTTATATGAATGCACGTGACACATTTATTTCCCATCAGCATGCAAAACGAGATGCAATGCAGCCGTGTGCTCGAAGTAGTCGGACTCATAACGCCACAGCCACTTGTTAAATCTAATGCATGCACTGTCAAGCCACTCGCACCCCGTCACTTCAGCGCTCGATATAGAAACCGGATCTATATACCATCTATATATATACCAAATCACACACACACACACACACACACACACACACACACACACACACACACACACACACACACACACACACACACAAGCGCGGACTGACCCTAATCCTGGACACTAAAATACGTTACGCACACGCACATCGCGTTGGTGTGATAGCAAATAAAGACATTAATTTAGTTGATAATAAAACTAAACTCTCACTCTTACATATTCTATAAGAAACATAGAGGAGTGTCGTTTATGATAGGCGTCCAAAAATATAACGCATTTCAGAAATGAGTCACTAAAGTACAATATTACAAATTTCGAAAGGTTTAAGCTCTACCAGAAAACACACACACACACACACACACACACACACACACACACACACACACATATATATATATATATATACAGCTAATGTCAGACACTAATTAGTTCAATAAAATGTTACAATACCGTATAGAACTGGTACATAAAGTTCAGAGCTGTGCACAGTAAGCTACTTTCCAAAAAGACTGTAGTCTAAGTATATACTGTCTAAATAATTTTCCTTTCCAATACATATGTGCAGCCTATTGCCTACTACACACAGGTGCGGTGTCTGTGTCTACTGCACGCCGAAACACTCAGCATACAATATAACCATGTGTGTGTACAAAAGCTCAACAAGAAAGCTCAGTAAAAGTAGTGAAAACACTTACCTGATTGTGAAGGTATGGGGATGTGTGAGGGGTAGAATTTCCCGGGTTGGAAGGCAGCGGGGTGCTGCACGGCTGCGTGGCCGGCAGCAGTGATCCGAGAGGCGACGCGATGAGCCAACGGGCCTCGCTCTGTGAGCAGCGGCGGAGGAGGGCCGAAGTCCCGGCCTTCCATTCCAAAACAGCCGATAAATCCGAAATCCAAAGGGGGCAAACCAAACCGACGCTATAATCCCGTTAGGAGTTTCGCTTAGGTCTTGCATTCAGCACCGTGTTGGATCTGACGCTCACAAAAAGTAGCCTACGTCCCAGTCATATTTTCTGCAACAAAATAGCACGCACAGCTTTTATTTCGAAATGCAATGGAAATGTTGCACAGGTTTAAATAAAATGCACACGTCGTGGTTTTTTTTTCGTAAACTTTAAAAGACGCTTGCAGTCTTGTGTTGAGATTATATTACTGTATAATCAAGCAATAGATGAATAGACTTGTAGAAACAGGTTTTAAAATTCTCCTCTTTTATTTTTTTTATTTCTCTGAGAGTTGATCTGAATGAGGCAGAGTAGCAGCACGCCCCCAAATCTACCCACTGAAGTCTGTACAACACAGTAGCGAGGATCAGCACACATTTTACAATAATACATACAGATTATACTCTACATATTATTATTATAAATATTATCTGCATTAATATAATTATCATCTGTATGATTATTATCATTATTATTATTATTATTATTATTATTATTATTATTATTATTATTATTATTATTATTATTAATAAATATTTGTACACAGCCTTCACGTTATTTAAATGTAATCAACTGTCATCAAATGATAAATATATTGTTTACCTTACAGTGTTCCATTATACACCCAAACAAATATGAATCTAACAAATCTACTGAAAGCCTTTTAGTGCAAGACATGAATTTTGGGTTAAACTGCTGCCCGTGTCCGCGTGAATTCTGAATTGAACTTTTCTCATTCTGTCCACTAAATCTGGAAGTGTGGCCCAAAAGATTAGGCCTCACCATCATCACCTTTGGCCCCAAATCCCCGACTTCACCCAAATCTCGTGTATTAACATGTAAATGACGTCCTGCTATAGCACACCGACAATAGGCTCTGTATCGTCTTAAATCCAATCAAGAAAAAGAAATACGAATTAGTTATATCTCCACAACAGAATACAGATAGATCAGTACTCACGGAATGTGCCTTAAAGAATGTGAAATACTCACTCATAAATATATATATATATATATATATATATATATATATATATATATATATATATATATATATATATATATATATATACATTCACACATACACATCAGTCTGGTAAAATAAATGTAGTGGTGTACTTCCTTTTCTACCCCAGATAAAAGCAACAGAGCCCATGTGATTGATCGCCTATCGGCTCGTCATCATTCAAAATTAAAATGAAAAAAAAAAAAAATTGCATGCAAGTATTCAAAACGTAGGCAAATGATGCACACATCTCGTAGTTTATCATGTGGCGATCGCATGGGCAATTTTGCAGTCGTCTTCTATAAATTGAACATCGATAGCGAGTGACACACACACACACACACACACACACACACACACACACACACACACACACACATATATATATATATATATATATATATATATATATATATATATATATATATATATATATATATATATATATATACATATACATATACACACACACACACGCACGCACGCACGCACGCACGCACGCACACACACACACACACACACACACACACACACACACACACACACACGAATGATAAATTCGCCTGTTTCAAATTGTATCCGCAGACAAATACAAAACGTAAACAAGCAGCATAATGCAAGGATGGAAAACACGTTTTTCATAAACCGAACTTAAAGAATGTAAGACAGTGTGATGCTGTTTCATTGCCTGTGACATTCTCTAAACGCTCATTGCGAAGCTGCGCACTTCAGCCTTTCCCTATATGATAATGCGAAGCAATTCCTTTTTTTCTGGCGTCATTGCAACGACAGACACATGCTTAACAATTTCTTTAATTTCAACTCCACATCAGTAGCCCACTAAAGCTTTGTATGGCAATGTCGGGTTTTGTTATTGTTTGGAGCTTTGTTAAAATCTGACTGAAAACAATATAGTTGGACAGTGAGGCATGAGCACTCTGAAACTATGCGCTCCTGTGATCTACACGCGTGTACATCCGAGTTTGTTTATTTGGGTTTTTTTATTGTATATTTAGAAAACTAGACATATGCGAAAGAAAGAAATAGAGTTTTTAATTGCGTAGATTACAATCCAGCTAGATCCATATGATCCATAATAACAAATATAAGTTCATTGTGTAGGCGGTAGGTACAGTAATGTCTATGCAATGAAAGGATATGTTATATGTGATATATGATATACATACACACACATATATACATTAAATACGTTAGCTGGTATGACGCAAAAGCACCGAAAACTGTCGTCTTTCAGTTCCGTTTAAAATTCAGCCGGTTTGCATTAATGTATTATTTAGGAGCGGAGTCGCTTTGATATTGTAAATCAAACCCAGTCGCTGGAGTGTGCAAACACAAATGGCAGGCATCCGGCGTTAATAGGAATTTACGCATGCCAGTTATTATTATTATTATTATTATTATTATTATTATTATTATTATTATTATTATTATTAGTTAGTTAGTAACAGGCACCTATCAGAAGCGGCAAATGAATAGCTGGAACACATTTCTCAATCAGCCATCAGCGCGTCAGTATCACAGCCTGAGTAATTCTGCATAACACCAGATATTCTGCGAGAAAGAAATATAGTAAGAGCAGCTCTGGAAAACAAATGTTTATTATTACACACATAGACTGTATACTATAGAAATGATTTACTTACTGGTAAGTTATTCCTTTGCATAACAATAAACGGTTAAAAAACATAGTGTAAAAAACTGGTAAAAGACAGCAAATGTAGAATTAAAAAAAACGACATGTGGAATTGGTTACATCCTAGCCTGGTGACTGCAGTGTGAGCAGTTAGAGTTCGGAGATACACCGCACTATAGAGCTTCTACTCAAGCGATCTCGTGTACATGCAGGCTCAGGCTCTTTCCTGAATCCGCTCATGCCACTCAATGAGACATGAGGGAGGAGCCAGGGGAGACAGCTTCACCCATTGGTTTAATACCGACTTGTCAATAAGCTCGAGCAGAGCGCCGCGGGATAAACACGGGCTCTGATTGGCTGCGACTCTAAGCCAATGGCGGGTTAGTCATCAGGCAACGAAACAAAACAGTGCGCGCTACATTCAACCTCCCCAGCAGTGCTGCTAAGCCGAGCCGTCCTAACCACATGTCTACCAGTAGCTTCAAAAAAGAATAGCACATCAATTCGTCGTTATTTAAAAGGAAGCATTTTCCAATTTATTTTTAACAATCCTATAAAATATTCCGATTTGTTTTTTTCAACTTGCTGGAAAAAAAATATGTGGTCACCCACAAATATCCACCTAGTTTATACAATCTTTTTTGGTATAGTTGGTTTGGATTACAAACTAAACTGATCAGATCTTAAGCCTTTACGAGGAAAAGAAAAACTCCAAATGACGTAGCAGAAATATGCTAAAAATAGCTTGCTATAGGTTCTTTGTACATATTAATATCTGATGGTTCTAAGCATAAAAGGGTTAAACAACTCGGGCTTCAACCTGAAACATGTTTGATTGGCTGGCATGTTGCCAGAACGGTGTCAATCATAGAGTGTAAACAAGGCTCTGATTGGCTGCTGGCCAGTCCGCACTGGGCTGCCTGAAAAAAGCAATTACTGGCCTTGCGGTTTCAAGGCGGCCCAAAGCTGCATGATGAAAGGAGATAAGAAGGGGTGGTTTCAAGGCCTCCCCTAGGCGAACCTAGCTGGCCCCAAAGCTAAAGGAGAGTCAAGAGTGACTTAATCAAAGGGAATACGTTAAAAGGAGGAAATTACACGTTATATTAAATATACAATCTAGATGCGCGGATTAATTTAGCTTAATACAACTGCAGCATTCTAAAACGAGTAGACTGTATGGATATTGCTGAACCAGAACAATATATCGGGGATAGAGCGTGTTCGTGCAGCAATGGAGGCGAGAGGGTTTCCCCTCACAATAAACAAGTTGCCGCTGTTTTCTGCGGACTTTCACTACATCTTACTGTAACCTCTTTTCCTTTTTTTTTTAAATCGGACATTTCCTCACTGTAAGTGGCCTGCTTTGTGTTTTCAAAGAGTTGTGGAATAAGTAACATTTAATGTCTCACTTATCAGTGTTTACAGGACGGGGAGTTTCGTGTGCATTTTAGCAGGACCATAAACAGTAGGGGAAAAAAACCTCGGCGCTTATGCACTGGAAAATTATTATTATTATTAAATTGTAAATTATATATTTTTTTTACTATAATTAACTGGTTGTCCGAGCTTATTTAATTAATTTTCATTCTCCACGATCAACATGCAAAAAATAAATAAATAAATAAATAAAAATAATAACAATAATAGAAAACATACATTTTCAAGAGAGCGCGTAAGACACTTTTTTAATTAAAACGTTTTATTTAAGGTATTTAAATCAACTGCCCGCAATAAACTAAATGAAAAACAATCGTCAACTGTAAAATGCTAAACAACCCAAAAAGGGGAAAAAAAAGGGGGAAAGGGAAGCATAAAATAATTTTTGTAACGACTGCTATGTAGTAGATTGTACAGAATATATGAGCTCTTCGCTGATTTTCTCATGTGGCCTGGTCGCTTGCTGGAACTTGCAGCCACGGCAGTGCAGTTACATTAAAACGTTAACCGTGTCGTAACCGAAAGACCCATGACAAAAGAAATTAATACAAAAAATACCTCACAGTGTTTAAATGAAACCCAACGTCGATATATTCAGACCAACTTCTGGAGAAGATGCAAGCATACGTGGAAGAGTTGATAGCAGTGACAAAAATCACTTCAATTTATGATCGTGACTTACATTTTTGAAGGAAAATCCCTGACTATTAAAATGTCTTTTAAAAATGTAATGGAACAATAAAAATCTGTTCTACAATTTATGAAGATGCACCTCTTTAAACATACATCTACATTTCATATATTTAGTGACACGGAAGACCCTTTTACTGCACTTTATTGGTTTCTTTTCGCAACCTGAAAGGTGGGTGTGAGGTTCGTATTTAGTGCTGTACGATATAATAGCGCTGGCCTGCGAGACTCCGGAGAGAGAGAGAGAGAGAGAGAGAGAGAGAGAGAGAGAGAGAGAGAGAGAGAGAGAGAGAGAGAGAGAAAGAGAGAGAGAAGTGCCAGCGCGAGCTACCCTGCTGTGGGACGCGGGGATAATTAATGCGGAGTGACTGATTGCTCTTGAAACAGACCAGTCCCACGAAGAGCATTGTCCACGATCGGTGGAGCGTCTCTGATTGACACTTTCCCTCCATCTCCTGGCCACATTCAAACTACCGGAACGGGCCGTTTGTCACCAGCGCGGGCCAAGACTGCTGCTGCAAGACCCCGTTATTGTTCTAGGCCGCAGTTTTAAACCGGTTTGAAGCAGGCCGTGTTCTCACTGCTCCGCCTTTGGCAAGAATATTTCAAGCAGGATGCTCCAATTCCGTGTCTGATCTGATGCTACTTGCATGCGAATACATGTCTATTGAGCACTAGTGTTGATGAACTGTGCACACGTACAAGAGCATTATAATAAATACTTATATTGAGGTCTTTTTATTCCATTCTCATTTACGCTGATTTAACACCGATGACTGCAAAAAAGGTCACTGTATATGTGTGTGTGTGTGTGTGTGTGTGTGTGTGTGTGTGTGTGTGTGTGTGTGTGTGTGTGTGAGAGAGAGAGAGAGAGAGAGAGAGAGAGAGAGAGAGAGAGAGAGAGAGAGAGAGAGAGAGAGACTTTGTGTGATCTATGCGTAAAACTTCAAATTGTACACAAATATTGATTATTATTTGGTAACCCACACACGTCACTTATAACCCTGTAACATGCGTTCAAATGTGTTTAAGTAAGACTAAGTCAGGCAATTTTATGACCTTGTGACCTCTCCCTAACTTTGTACAGACAACCTACTCACAGAGTTATTTTCATTGCTCTTACCATTTGTTTTAGCCCAGCGCTCTTCATCCACGCACACATCAATGCTATATGTAAGTTCACATTAGTGATCTTGTGGTCAGAGTAGAAGAAACTTGGCATGTTTGGTGATTGTCACAACATTTCCCAGCGCTGAGAAAGTGTGGCGTGAACGCGGTCTTGGGGCGTTGCTGGGAATTCCTTCCCCAACCCCCGTTTCATACAATAAATAAAATAAACCTGAGCTGTGCAGTGAGCCCTTAGAATCGTCGCCCCCTTTCACCCCACCAGTGACACCACTGTCAGGGTGTACACATTTATTTCAGCCATCACCTACTTTCCTAAACGCATAAATACAACACAAGGGCTGTGCTTCTCTTTGGCGGTCTTAAAGGGTCGCACTGACTGCGCGAAGTTCGCAATCTGCATTCAGTACACATGGTGATGCGGTCACTGTATAACATAAGAAAACCGCCATTATAAAGAACAAACATTACATTACAGAGTCATTTAAAGATTTCTATTGAACAAAGTAGAAACCAGGGCATCGAGGCTGTGTGGCGCGGCCATATTACACCACTTGACTTAATTGAATAAACATACGTGCCCACAAGGGAGGGCACTAAGTCCAATCAGCCCAATCGCCGTCTATAATTTCGAGGGAATGGCGTTTCCGCCTGTTTAGTTCGGTACCACTGCGAGGTTATCAATAGGAAAACCCATCTGTGTCCAATTAAGTCAAGTATGGGCTCACTCCCATAAATGACACAAACCTCCCTCATTACGACCTGTTTTATTGAAAAAGCTAAAAGTCAAACTAAACGATGGTAAAGAAGTGTAACAGAATACACGGGACATATGGGTCACTGTTGGTTTGATTAAAGAAGACCTTAATTATCTTATTTCTGATACCGAATCACGCAGAAAACCTGGCAAAAACGAACCAAGTCAAAAAGGTTGTTTTAAAAGAACAGACGAGACTTAACTTATCTAGTCATATATATAAAGGCATGATCAGAAATGCACAATATGTGTCATGAAAAGTATGGAAAATGGTTAATATGGGGAGAAATTGGTTTAAAGCCGACACACGGCTCTGTACTAAGGGTCTTTTTTTTCCTCCACAGAGCGATTTATTAGGCTCCATGCCAGATGGTTTTAAATAAGCCTTCGTTACTATCGCCTACACAGTTTACAATTTGAGAAGGGTCTAGTAGTTTTCATCATTCACGCAAATTTCACTGCTAAAGCAGTGTATACCGGAAACTAGTGCAGTTACTAAATTCTTTGTTTCTAGCGAAGATTGTAGAGAAAATTACATTTTGCTTTGACTTTTTGTATAATGCTTTCCTTGATTAGATATGTTTTATGAAACCATAGATTGTATTATATACGATAAAAAAATAAAATAGACTATACTAAATTTTAATGAACGCAATATCTACAACAATATGTGCGTTAATGTGTGGGGGGAAATACATAAAATTGTGATACACCTATTCGCAATAGACGAAATTCCTACAAGCTGAATGGGCTGATGTTCAAAAGTGGCCATTCAACGTTTTGCATGCCGTCGTCAATCAGCTACATAAGGCTTTGGAGGCCTCATATAAAAACACATGTTTGCACTGTTTTGTGAGAGATCTATTGAGATCTGTTTTTTTCATCCATCATAAAAACGTGTCTCATGCCAAAGCTATAGTGATCTTTCCTTGTAAATCAAAACAACTCATGACTGACCTCGTTCACAAACGTCCAGAAAAAAACTTCCAAAACACCGAAGGAAGCTTATAATGCTGAATTTAAATTGGGCAACCAAAGTTTATTTGTGCGCTCTTTAATGAGTTCTTGACCTCGACGTTTTTTGTTTTCCTCTCGACTTATTAATTGACATTGCAAAATAAACAAGGTCTAACATTTACCTGCATGCAGAAGATAAGTTAATGCAATGCAGAAGACGGACGGTATTTCACCCAGGTTCACTCACAGTACTGATTAAATTGAATGCATTGGTCACCTAGAAGCATGGAGGGAAGCCCTGTGTCTGTATTACTGTCTATATATATATATATATATATATATATATATATATATATATATATATATATATATATATATATATATATATATATACATATACACACACACTCTCTCACACACACACACACACACACACACACACACACACACACACACACACACACACACACACACACACACACACACACACGACAGTATTAGACATTAATCCATTGAAAGCATTGTGTGCTTTCCCAGACATTAATTGAAAACATGTATATATATATATATATATATATATATATATATATATATATATATATATATATATATATATATACACACACACACACAATTTCAATCTAAATGTTGTAGTGATTCCAATATTTTAACGGATGTATTCACATGCAAAGAAACTGGCTAAGAGATAATGTTTATCACAATCGTATAAATAACAAACTCGTAAGCACATTGCACTCTTCCCTAAAATGCCTATTTTACAGGCTAATCCTAGGCGGGGGCGATAAATCAAAATCTGAGGAGTAGAAAACACCTACCTATAAAAACGCCAATCCGGACAACAAATCTATTCAGAACGGAGACTGGCTATTGATTTACGCAGAGTGGAGCAAAAAAAGAGAAGACGAAAACACCAAGCCAGTTCTGTACATTCAGGCCTTTGACAATGAAAATACTTCTAAAGTTTCTCCTTCTTTCGTGTATCGTGTTACCACCTATAGAGACGACTTGGGAAAGAAGTTATTCAGTTTACGTTCTTGGCAGCATAATTACCGTTCAAGTCGAAAAAAACCCTTTGCATGGTCACTCTCCTCTAATTGGCAGTTAAAAGATGATCTGAATTCTATCTGCAGCTCCTGCTATAATGTAGACCAGTTTAGTGCGTGGAGCAAATCCGCCCGAATAGAGCCTGCTGCCTCTGCAAGCCTCTATAATCACACATTTATTGCAGCATGACGCGTCCTTCTCTCCCACAATGCAGCTGAAAGTAAGAATTGATGAAGAGATGAACACAATTTAACACACACATTTACCGAATGCAAGGCGTTTTCTTAGCTTTTTTGTTTTTGAATGCACGCGGCACCCCACTCCCTGAAGCACCTTGGACTGTTCTTTCTTTTCCCCCTTTTAAGATCGCTCTTGGAACTGGACTTCAAATGTACTACGGGGGGGAAGCGACCCCCTCACAATCTCTCCGGGAAGATCTTGGATGCATTTATTCACTTAGGCTCCTCCATATTGGTGGACCCCCCACCTTACTCAAATAAGATAACGATCACATAATTTTGTCTTCTCAAAAATGTAATAAAAAAAAATAATACTTTTTTTTTTACAAAACACAGGCAGAAAGAAACCCGCAATTCACGCCACCGAATAGGATCATCACATACCGCATCACATAGCGCTTTTAAAAACAGAGATGAAAGCGACGTGATTGTTTGCTTCAAACCTCCACAAGAACAAAAACCCAAGACAGATGTTGGAACCATTTGCAAAAACAACACAAACACACGTTCGCTTCGACTGAATTTTACTTATCGAGTTACAGATTTCTCTTGAAGCAAAAACAAATCAAATGCATCCATTGCATGTGACATCCTTAAATAAAAAAAAAAGCTCAGGATGTAGTTTAGAAAACAAAAAAGTATACATTTCAAACCTAAAATAAGCTTTTTGCCCTTAACGCGAGACGATTTTCCCCGTAAACCCCGCGAGCGAGTTTTAGCCCCGCCCTTTGCTTTAATATGGTCGTTCACGGTAATGACGTCACAACTTAACCCATTCCTGCCCACTCAAAATAACAAGTCAGGATGAACTCTATTTGTTGAAGGTTTAACTTAACTTAATAAATAATTTACAATGATCAGTTTTACAGTTTGTATGTCAAATAACCACAGTAAAAAAGTATGACTTAGATACAATTTTGGAAAAAAAATATAAGAAGTTATCAAATCTGTGGGCAAGTGTGTGTGTATAAGCCACAAAAGTGCTCAGCTTTTTCTAACAGAATACTTATTTACTCTTTTTTGGCTTCAGAATACATCAGCTGTGAATTAACGAAAGGTATAGTACCTGGTGTTACTTCTTCTACATTTGAATTTGGCACTTAGGCAGCTTCATTACTGCCAATGACCTAAAGCAACCTCCAAACATCTTTATAAATGGCAGCAGTTTTGAGCTTGTAATGTAATAAGATAAACAAATCATTAGGGAACCAAATATTCTTAATGATCATGTGCTTCGGGTGATTTTATAGTTTGTTTCCCAAACAGAATGTGAATGTTGGTGGTAACAATACATGTACCCTTATATAATTAACACCATTGTCTTAACCTAGTAAGGTTAAAATCAGCAAAGGGGTGTAAGTGCCTCAATAGAAAATTACTTGTCCATACTGCAATGCTTACTTCAAAAAATTACATCAGTTCATTAGACTAAGAGCTGGCAGAACACCAAAAAATGTACTTTCAGATTTTGACACGTTGTAACGGACAATAAATGTAATTAAAACATTAAACATACAGGCCAAATACAGGGCCTTGGTTATCAAACGAATATAATCAATGTTACATGAATGATCCAGGTCATGGTCGTTAATGATAAAGGTGATATGTTAGATGAATTAGATTTGTAACATTACTGCTTTCAGTCTAGAGCCATCTGCACTCAAATAAATTGAAAACTCCTAAAATGTGACCTGGTGGCCAGAAAAGCAATAGTTATATACTAGAAGGTACAAACACACACTATAGACCTGGCCTGGTCATAGAAATGAGCTCTGGATTGAGACAGACCTATGCATACAGAGTACCTCTGGGAAAGCTACACTCCTCTCTGTGTTTCAAAGTGCTGAGAAATGCAAAAACCTGTCATGTCAGGTGCACCAAGAGAATTAAATATGGTGGCCTGTAATTTCTTGTACAATAAATAATTTTATATTATAAACAAATAAACAAAGAGCATAAATATTCACTTCTTTGTCAGAATCTAAACTAAATGGTAAATTCACAGGAGGATAAAATCATAATAGATGTGTTTCCCTGTATTTTAAGTGTCTTTGGATCAAGGACTGAAATGTCCCCAGTCACCATAACTCAAAACCTATGACATATCAAAGGAAGCAAAGGGTCAGCGGAAATGAACATGTCTGAATTACATCTGTTCTTCATTCTAAGCAACAGAGCTTACATACATATGCATGAAGCATTAGATGCTAAAAACAGAGAAGAAAGCAAACAGAGACATCTCTTAAAAGCTCAGTGGCATTCGCTACAATTTTTTCCAGACTTTTCAAATAAAGCCTTTTTATTGCAGCTGTTAAATACAGCAGCTGGGAGCAAAAGACAAGGTCTGTATTGTGACCACCCGCCCGATTCTGACGCACTAGATTTTTGCCCAAACTGCAGAAAATACTGCCCTCATTACATCTGTAGCGCCATCACATGGCAGGGCAGGCAGGTCATGTGATGCTCCAGCAGTAGCTGCTCTTGTTTTAGAGAAAAAAGAGAATCTTATCAGGGCATCAGAACTCAGCTGAAGGCTCAGTGAGTGTCTCAGTTTAGCTCCATCACATTTTTTTGTTGAATGTTGTCCTTATATTCTACATATTCTTGGAATGATATATACAAAAACCAAGATGAAGTAACCCCATGTCCCACATACCTGACCTTTGCCTCAAGATCTCAAGACCACATATAAAGTACCTTTGTCACAACACTACAGTTCATCAAGGTATTTGGATATCTATAAACCTTTTCTAAATGTTTTGAGGATAATATTCCAAACATTGTGTATTATTTCACATTGTTACACCACTTTATTTTTAGCATTTCACTGTTTATCATAAAATTAAAGTTGTATTTATAAAGATTTGTTCATATGACAGCATTGGTTACATTACATAATAAGTAATTTAATATCCTGGTGGGATTAAATTATGGCTTTCATATGCCTTACTGCTCCCTGCAACAGGTGGCCTTTCCTTTAGATTAATTCCAAATCCTGATGGCTGTTTTAGCACCGAACAGGAATACAATGAGTGATGTTTCATAGGCAAGGCCTAGAAGGTACCCAGACATTTAGTTTTACTGGTTACAAGAGCAAACACTGGCTAGGCAAAAGGTAATATAGCTATTTCTCTCTCTCTCTCTCTCTCTCTCTCTCTCTCTCTCTCTCTCTCTCCCTCTCTCACACACACACACACACACACACACACACACACACACACACACACACACACACACACACACACACACACTACTCCATAACCTGACAAAGTGAACTGGAGATAAAATTTTAGTACCCATGGTCATAATGTAGGAGTATTGCAAGAGGCCTGAGGACAGCAGTACACAAACATTTGTGTGCATACACAGACACTAACACACACACACACACACACACACACACATATACGCACATGCTTGCAGATACATTTTTCTCTTTCTCTATTCTTATTTCTCAGCGAAAATTCACATAACTGTGGCCAGCCCAAATGATGATTTCATTTTTTATTCTACCCCTCAGTTCACCTTCCAAGCTTTTACCCTCTAAAGCTACAGGTAAAAAGGTCACACAATGGCCAAGATCAGTCCCTGCTGCTGAAAGTAGAACACAGGAGAAGAGAAATAAATATTGCTAAAATAAATGGTTCATGCCAATAACAAGTCCAGGCCCTTATCATCTTTATTCACTGGTAGATTCGTATAATGTGTTTACGGGTTTATAGCATTTGCTTTGATTTAAAAAAAGTTAGATGCATAATAGTGAATGCAACAAAGAAAATAATGTATAAAAGGTACTAATAGATATTGCAGAGTTGTTAGATACAATTCAGTACATTTTATAAATAAATATTCATTTCAGCCTCTTGCTTGTGATAAATAATAACCTTAAAATATTGCGATAATAAATACAATTTGG
>NC_139585.1:14280061-14282976 GCF_946808225.1 Silurus aristotelis | reverse complement strand
CCCCCCCCCCCCCCCCCCCTCGGTCCCCTCCCCCCTCCGCAGCACGGCGGGGTCTGGAACGCGAAAGGCAGTAGGAGGTGGAGGTGGAGGGGGAGATGAAGGAGGAGGGGGAAGAGGAGATGAAGGAGGAGGAGGGGGTTCCCTGCACGGTTCCGCTCAGAGCGCAGAGCTCGCGCTAAAAGCTAACTCGCCTTAAAGCGGAGCAGAATGGCGGCTTAGCGGAGCGCTCCGGTCCTCACTGAACTCCTCAGCTAATGGACGTGCGCGGATTGGCAATCGACACAAGGAAGAGGCAAAGTGGACTCTGAGACTTCCAGCGTGTCTTGGTGGAATATATCAGGAGGAAGCTTCTGCTGCAGGGGAAAGTAATTCCCCAAAAAGCGGGGGGAGGCTGATTACCGGCGCTAAAGCGCGACTCTGGGTGGTTTTATCTTTTTTTTTTTTTAACTCGGAAAGGCAAGTAAATGGCTTATTATGCTATTATCGAGAACACGAGGATGAATGCCGGTCTTTTCCTCGCTGCTGCATGCGGTTTGGACTTGTTCTGTAAGAAGCCCGAATGCACATTTCGGCTACTGATAAATCAGAGCGCTATTTCTCTCTCTCTCTCTCTCTCTCTCTCTCTCTCTCTCTCTCTCTCCTCTCTCTCTCTCTCTCTCTCTCTCTCTTTCTCTCTCTTTCTCTCTCTCTCTCTCTCTCTCCTCTCTCTCTCTCTCTCTCTCTCTCTCTCTCTCTCTCTCTCTCTCTCTCTCGTGTGTTTCTCCCCCTCCTGTGCGCCATGCTGCTGTGGAGGGACCGAGCTACAGCCAGATACAGCCGCCGGAGATTTGGCGCGACTTTCAAATAATCGTTTTCTCAAAGGAGGAAAGCGAAACTCACCAGGGCCGGGCATTTCTTAAAATCATCAACAACAACAACAACAACAAATCACTGTTTCCATCTGGGATTTTTTTCTGCTCTGGGAACATATTGGAGATTGGTTTACTATGAGGTGGGATACAATTTAAATATATACAGCTCTTTAAACCTACTGATCACATCAATAACATCAACAATAATTACAACAACAGCAATAATATTATAAAACAACAATAATAGTGTTGAATGTGATGCTAATAATCTCCACCCAATTACCAAAACAATGTGCTTAGGGTATCATTTAAATGCATAAGAAAATAACTGTAGTATGGGCCCTCGTAGGAATAAACAGTTTTTCTTTCTTTTTTTAATATTTTAGAAAAATTCGTTTATGCTTTAAACAATAGAAACACATCACCATTTGATTTTAAATGACTAACCAGCATGTTTATGTTCAATATTCCATACATTTACTTACATATATCAGAATAAATATAGACACGAATCCCATAATTTCAATTTTAGACTTCTTATTCGTTTGATGTATTTACACGTTTACAGTGCGTTCACACACACTGTTATATTTTAATCCGGTACAATATTTTGAGCGCAAAATAAGACCCCGTGTGTGTGTGTGTGTGTGTGTGTGTGTGTGTGTGTGTGTGTGTGTGTGTGTGTGTGTGTGTGTGTGTGTGTGTGTGTGTAAGAACAAGAACTGTTAGTTGACGAATGGACCACATATTTAGGCATCTGGGCGATTAATTCTTGTATAATTTGCAAACCTAATTTTTTAGAAATTACTGTAATGAAATGTTATATGTTATTTGACTCGTTTCTTTTATTCAACTGCGAACAAAATAATTTCAGATTTTTGCCATATAATAGGGTGTGCTATTTTTTAGAGACACATTAATTTATAGTATAGATTCGCAAAATATTCCAAAACAAACTTACAATTAATTTTCTATAATTGTGAAATGTAGTGGTTTTGTCCAGATAAGTTTCACATGGTGCCGTGTTCCTATTGAACATAGATTTAAAGTACATTTATTGAATTCATTGGCCCGTATTCACTGGGAAAGACACAGGGCAGGACAATGCCGCTGGATTTCTTTTTTCTTAAATATCAATAAAAAATTTTTTTTAAAAAGTATAAATGGATTTTTTTGGTTTAGATCATTGTTTTTTTTCTATTTTGATCGTGGTTCACTTGACATGTTGGTGCCAAGCAGTAATGCGGCCTATGACGTGAGGAACATGTTAGCGTTTACATAGACCAAGCGATTTTTAATTACCTTTTTTTTAACGGGTTTTTAAGACTCCAAATAAAGAAGCAGATTCCAATATTAAAAAAAAAAAAGACTGCATCATGCGTAATCGGAGCATGCATAATCAGTCTGGGCAAACACAGTAGGATTTATCAGATTTAAAAATAAACACGGATCCAATCATTTTGAGACAATGATTTCATAATACTTCCAGATATAATTAATAACAATTCCACTTTAACCTAACTTTATAGTTGCAAACACAATAACACTTTTTTCAACAGGAATTATGTGTTCTGACTGAAAAAAAAAATGGTATAGGCAGTTGTGCCTTGTTTCATTTCAGTCTCCTAAATGACTTCTCTTACAGAGACCTCAGACATCAGAAATCAGAACATTGTGATAAAATAGACTATACCCAATATCAACTGCTTTATTGGCAATGAATAAGGATTTTAATTTTCTTGAATGAATAAGGATTTAATAAATAGCTTGTAGTTGGGACCCTTTCTGAATAGAAACTGTTATTTGATTCTAAAAGGAACCTTTAAAGGTTAAGTTGGAGACCTACTTCTGAAAATAACTAGCTCCACGTTCTATAATACAACAATGAAAATGGAAATTATTATAAGATCATTTTATTAGTAATTATAATTAATGCCTGAGCACTTTTGCTATTGTTCTTATTATTTTTTATTTTCCTTTTCACTTTTCACTGTTTTTTTTTTTTTTTTTTTTTACAAAAACAAGAACAAATGGGCATACGCAAGCACGCGCGCGCGCGCACAC
>NC_139585.1:14242561-14277561 GCF_946808225.1 Silurus aristotelis | reverse complement strand
CGCACATTGCGGTACAAATATATGTGAAAAGTGGTGGTAGAGGATTTGTAAATACTACTTTAGTTCGGTAGTGTGCGGTTTATTGAGTTCATCTATGTCTCTGTGAGCGCGCGCGGTTTCTCACAAGAGATATTTTGCTATCGCTCGTGTTTATATAACGTCTATGTAACATTATTGTTTATATGTAATAACGTTAAGGGCCGAGATTATTAAGACTTCTGTACTCGAGATTTTGAGAATAGTTGTTCCAGTTGTATACTTTACACTGCTTTACTAACAGGACACAATTTGACCTTAAAAAAAAAAAGAGTATAAAAATCTCGTGTCCTTTAAAATATATATATTTCTACATGCATTCATTCTCAGTTCGAGCTTTCTCTGGGTACTGAGGGCAGTGGATCTGGAACCTATTCCGAGAACAAGGGCCTGAGGTGGGAACACACCCAAGAACAGACTATATATGTATTTTATGTTATAAATATAAAGGGTTTGTCTATGTCTACTTCCTTATAGTCCAGAATAAGTACCCTCATAATTGGCAAGCTTCAAAAAATAATTTTAGATACACAATATTTTAATTTAACATGTTGAAGAAAAACAAATATAAGCAATAATATTGCTAGGGTAACATTGGTAGACTATGTACTGTTTTATATATATATATATATATATATATATATATATATATATATATATATATATATATATATATATATATATATATATATATATCAAATCATTTTCATTTATTTTATACGCAACCTGTATTGCTGTAAGGTTCATCTGAAGGCAATATTGATCGATGACCAGTGATGAATCAAGGCAAAGATATTTCATGCAGTGATTGTCTTTGCTCCTGCCCTGCATCTATTTTTCTCTTTTGTGACATTCCTCTGCCATTCAGACAGCAGAGGCCCCGTATGGAGGATCTATCTGTATATCTAATTTATGCCGAGCTGGTTTCCACACTTTGGACCCTTGCATTTAATCCCAATACAAATGTTTTGACAGTAATAAAACCATTTTTACAAAATATGAGCAAAGACGAATCTGACATTCCAATTTTCCTTTTTAAAAACGACACTTTTACACTATTAAACTTATGTGTATATATTTTTTTCGTTATATTTTTGTTTTAATTGGTTGTTTACATGGTACTGTATTTGGCATCTTGGATTTCATGGATTAAGATTAAGCCTGGGAACATCTGTATTTCCTAGTCTTTATCATGGCTGATCACATAGAGAAAAATTAGCATAATTTGCAATGTGAATAGCAATTATTTTAACTATGATAAAGTGTAAAATAGAAATCTTTTAGAAAGTGGTTGAAGATGTTTAACTGGTCATTGCATTGATTCTGTTGTGCTGATATTATTTTGCTGGGGAAAAAAATTCCATCACCAGCTCCTCCTTAACAGCTGGTGAGGTAGATGGCCAGGTGTGTGATTTGAGGGCCTTTGGGCTAAACTAGGCTCTGTGGACTCTCAGCAGACAATACCCCACTGACTTGTAGGCTACCGGGCATATCTGAAGTCTCAACCCCCTTTCTCTGCTCTTTGGTCTGGTTACTCTACCTCCAGTGGCCCATGGCTATGACTAGCAGACAGAGACACAGGAGATTTCAGTGGAAAAGCTTTCCCTCCCTCTCTCCTGGTCTTTCACACTCTCAGTGAGGAATGAGTATTGAATAGGGGTGGGACGAAGAGTTTGAGAGCACAGGATCTGTGGGGGTAGGGAGGAGCTGGATTGGTGCTTATTTAATTGGCTGTCGGACCTCCTGGAGTTTCAGCATTTCTACAAAATAGGATGAGCCCCCTCCCATACACACACTTAGCCCCAACATCTTTTCCAACTAATGTAATTATGATTCCTGGGGTTGTATGTATCAACTCTATATGCATGCAAAGAATAAAGAAAAGGGAAGTCAAGAATACAGGAAATGTTTCAGCCCAAGAGTTCAGCCTGCTTTAACTTAAGCAATATGACATGTAGAACAAGTGGAGTTACTCATATCTGAAGTGGCTTCATGGCTTCATTCCAAGGATGGGATCTTTATATATGTGTAATTTCTACTTAATTTCACCAAACAGTTTGAGAATATTCACTGTTTAAATTATGATGTCAGTTTTTATAAACACTTGAAAGGGGATGGTAAGAGATCAGTTTCATCTCTTGAACAGCCCAGAAGTTTGTGGAACTGAATGCCACAGATCTTTGTCTCATTAACCATTTGATTGGATTCTTCTTAGAGCAGCTCGATAGAGTTAAGGTCGGATGCTTGGGCAGAGAGTTCTCTTATAGACAGCACTGCACAGTTTTCCTGCATAGTTTTAACTTGTGTTTGTGGTTATCAGGTCAAGTTTCATAAATAAATAAAATTAATTAATTAATTAGTTGTTTATTGTTGATGCCTTCTATTTCATCATTTTTTAATTTCCTGTTAAATAATTTGTCTTGAAATATTATAACTAACAACCAATAACTAACCAGTATTTTATAATATTATTCACATTTTCATAATACTTCAGTGTGAAAAGATGTTTATGAATTTTTCAGAATTTTTGAAACCAGTATCAGGCTACTAGCACTGAATTTGACAAAAGAAGAGGATAGTTTATATATACGGTTTAATGAAAACTAATGTATGAGCAAGATTTTGATCTGGAATCATGAATACAGAAGACATTTGGGATACACAAAATGTCTTTATTAATTCTAAATGTATTGGTTATGAGATAGATTATATATTATATTATAGATTATAGATCATATGTTTACACTGTCCTTCATTATTGTTTACAGTACATACTTCTGTTTTAAGACACAAGTGAACTTTAATTCATATGCAGCTATAGGAAAAGTTTCTTACCAAACCCAGCAGAAAACTGAAACTGATCTGTACTTTCAGTAAATACATGTGAAAAGCACCCACCCACCCAACCCCCCAGCTACAATACCACAGTTAATTGTATTGTAATGAGACTTGGACTCTCATTTTTTCTTAGTGTTATGAGATGCAAGCTCACAAGGTGGGGGCTCACCAAAGGGGAGAATGTATTTCCATAGAAGGGTCTCATAAGGCCTGTCACACACATCCCAAATAAAGGGTTGAAAAACGCCTGCCTCTGAACTGCTGTAAAAGATCAAGGGGGCAGGTGTGTCAGGCCAGAGGAAAGCAGGGCTTTGGAGAGAAGACTGGGGTCCTTCTTGGAGGGAGACAGGGACTAAGAGGGGGAAGGGTACAGGTACGACTAGCTATTGTTTCTGCTCCTTAATGCTCATGCATAATTTTCACATTATTGATCTACTTCACCCATATTAGAAAGGCAGAACATAATGGCATGGCAAAAGGTTAAAAGGCATTAGGTGGAAAGTTCTGCATGTGTGTTTGTGTGTGCTCAGTATCCTGTGTTAAATAAGTGTATGTGGAAGGTTGCGTGTGCCAGAGGGAGCACATCCAGGGCTAACGATGGACAAACCAGATGTTGGAGCAGAAAGGGAGGGGCTGAGCAAGGTCATGCATGCTGCCTCTCTTGTCCTTTGAATCCCTTAGCGTTTAGCCTCGTCTCATTCTCATTCCGTACCCTTTCCACCTTCGGTACACACTGGGTGGTGTATATGAGTGCGTGCTTCACTTCAACGTACACGACAGCCAGAGTTACATGTGCATGTGAGGACATGTGTTCATGAGTGGTGTATGCATTGCTGTTGTGCTTCATGGTCTATTTGCTGAGTGGCTGCTCACAATCACGTCAGCAGAAGCAGAAGTAAACCAAGTAAAACCAAGAACTTAATAATAAAAACGACTGTTTGCCTTAAATAATAAATACAGTTAGTTTCTAACTCACTGAAACACACACAAAAAGAAAAAAAAAACATTAAGTTTATGTATGACAGTTAGACGTGTGATGGTTTTACAGTTTGACTAGACATACCAGACTTTTGAAGACTCCATCTGCTGGTCTAATAGCACATTACAGTTTTTATAAAGCATCATCCTTAGATTAAAATAAGATAAGATATGAATATGTGTCTCTATATTCTAAAAAAAAAAACCTAGGTCTACAAAACAGTATGTGCTGGTGGGCATTCCAAGATGAATGGGTCATCCCATATGCAAAGGGACACAATGTACCATGTCTATATTGACTGTAAGCAGACTTTATGTATCATGCAAATCGGAACGAAAGGAGCACACGTGTCTGTTGTTGCAATTTAACATTTTGGAGGAAAAGTTGTTATATAATTTGGAAAAAATTGTCATTCTGTGGATTTTTTTAAGGGGGGGGGGGTGTTTAGGAGAGCTTGCTTGGTTAGGAGGAGTTTTGGGTTCAATACTTCTTAGATAAGTTACAGGTGACATTAAATAGATAATTGGGATTTTGTTCCCAGACTCATTCCGAATCATGTCAATAATACTCAATAAATATATTCACCCTCATGGTCAGCTTTTCACCCATTCGGTAAATGTAACTGTAGTATTAAAACTGAATATAGAATACCTTCATCTTTGAAAATAAAACCTGAAAAGCTAGCAGGAGATAATGTTTTAAAAGTTAATTTAGAAACAACCAGTTCAGTTTAAATACAAAAACATTAATTGTGTTATATAGTTATACTCTAAACTGTAAGAAGTTTTAGGTTATGTACATGTCTAAAGTGAGGGTGTCTCTATGACTTAAAGGCAAAGCACAGCGGTAAACAGTAACACCTGCCGTATGTATAATTCATACAAGACACACTCACACAAGACATACACCAGGTGCACATACACAGACATACATGCATACATACATATAGGGAAGATGCAAACATCTGCAAGGGATTTGTACTGTGAATTGATACCTAATCATAAATAACACGAACATTCAAAACTCATTTGGTTGGCTGGCAGTGACCTCGAAAGGGTTGAGGTTTCTTAAATGGAACAGAGGGGTATAAATAAGAGAGGGGGAGGTGGAGGGGGGATGCTCAGAGCAGAGCTGAGTGACTCCAAATGAAATGGAAGATGATCTTTATACGGCAGCTGGTTTGTGTAGTATGAAGGAAAGCACCACTTCATAAAGACAATCATGAGTACTTGGAGCTGATTTCAAACAGCTGCTACAGATTTTTGCCAATTAAAGATTGTGCTGGCCCTGGCATGGAAAATTAGAAATTTATTTGTAAGCCATTAATCCAAAGCACATTAGGAGGCATTACTTTATATACATTATATTCAATAAATGATAATGGGATGTTGTCCCAGTCCCCATTTGTCAGTAAGCATGCTTTCAGATATTTTTGCAGAATAAATAAAGCAAAACTAACTAAATAAACAAACAAACAAACAAATAAATAAACAACAAGAACAATAATAATAATAATAATAATAATAATAATAATAATAATCATAAAATGGTGGATAAATATATGTCTATGCTTGGATGTTTCTAAGATTTTTACTTATACAGAAAATGGCAACACAAGCTCTATCCTCTAGTAGAGTTAACTAAAAAACGAATTCTTGTTAATATGTCCTATAGAATACTACATTTAGCAAAGAAACACCTTTTAAAATGTATTTTGTGATCAAACAAAAAGACGTCCAAAATATCCTTCACTACATCAGTAACGTTTTTGTTGACATTTTTCCAGATTGTTTAAATTACACATACTCGTTTGATTTTATGACTTTAAGTCATCATACAGTTGTTCTTGTAATTCAAACCCCATTTATTAGTTTGTTTATTTATTTATTTTACAAGCCGGCTATATAACTTCTAGACGCCTTTCCATAGCGGACTTAAAACACTTTGTGATAATTACGAGCAATGTATTTTTAAAGTTTTGATCTCCAAAGCTATATTACGCATGCTGTATTTAAACAATCTTCTAAAAATTACAAGTCTGATTTCCCTGAACTGAAAGAGCTTACTGCTAGGAGAGTTTGTGCAATCTTACTCATTTTTTCTGCACATAATTGCCTCAGACTTGGAAACAGATTCATCATCAAAGTACCTTTTTTGTCGAGAATTCTGGGCAGGTATCTCACGGGGCAGCAGTCATCATATTCCCGTGGATATTTCAGTTCAGCCTGGCTTGTGTGGGTTTAAATATTTTGACAAAGTGTTCTTTAATCTGAATCAGCTTGTTTATGTTCTCGCCTCAGCAAAGGGAAACATACAAGAGGAGTCGCTTTGACAAGATTGCATGTGTTTCTTATCAAGCCATACAGACACACACATGTCCAAACCGTTCACTGACAAGGGGCCCATGCAGCCACAGGAGGCCCAGAATCACTGCTCCCTCTGCCTGCGAGACACAGAGCTGCATTTCACTCAGCTTTCAACATTAGACACTAAACAGCATTAGTTTTCTAAATTCCATTTAATCTCTTAGAAGCTATATTTTACATTCTAGATATAAACTATTGTTTCTAAGATCTAGAGGTACTCCCTATACCTACACAAATGATTCAAAATCCCTCCTGTCCTACGGTTCCTTTGGTCAGTAAGCTTTCTGTCAGTAGCTGAATAGAGGCAGGTGGAGGATCCCATGTGCTTTCCATTTGCGAGTGGGGGAAGGTCTGAAATGGCCACAATTAAAACCAAATGCGCAACCTGTGGCTTGTGCACTCAGCAGGCGGCACGCGGTGAACCAACAAACACTCACACTTATGTACACACACACACACACACACACACACACACACACACACACACACACACACACACACACGCACACACGCACGCACAGACACACACGCGTATACACCAGCCAGGAGCAGGGAGAACGAAAGCACTTCAGATTTATTGCTTGGAAATGAAATGATTGCCTTAACTCTATGAGAGGCGCAGGCAAAAAGCTTGGCTCTGTGCTTGGCTGTTTAGGGAGGAGAGAGACCTGTAGAATGTTAAGTTGTTGTGGTCCAGCGCTGGAAGCTCCGAGGTCAGGGTAAGCATGAGGCCAGCCGAGGGTCAGCAGCATGGTTCAGTAAAACAAAAGAAGTTTATGTGGTTGAGAACGGTTTCTCGGCTGCAGCCAGAATGTCTGCGGACCACATTGTTTAGCTCGAGGACATGGAGACCATGATTAGAGCGGAGCAGCCAGGGTGATGCTGGTCAGGTCGCACAAAACTACACCCACATGTTCAAGGACTGCATGTCCAGCTGCCCAGTGGGTATTTACACCCTACCTCTGACATCCCGAGACCCTTCTGTCACTCAAACCACTCCTGAACAGAATAAATAACTTCACAGAGGCACATACTGCATGCTCAAAACAATGTGGTAGAACTCTTATGTATTTCAAGGATAGAATTACTAGTGGGTAGATTGTGGACAGCAGGGGTACAGTGAGAAAAGGAGTCCACAGCTAGAAACAGAAAGATACAAAGATGTATCAAACATGCTGTGGCTTATTAAAGGCCTGCAGTTTCTTTCATCATGTAACACCATTAGGATTTGCAATTTAGGTGTGCTTCTGTGCTGCACAATTTCATAAAACAAGAAGAAATCTACGACTGATACTATAAAGCAAAGAACAAATCCTACACACAAAACCCATTCAAGATTTTATTTTCTTAAAATGATTTTTTTAAATAATTTATATACTTATTTATAATATAATATAATATAATAATTATAATATATATTATAATAATAATATAATAATCTATATAATTTGTCTTACATGCAATAGCTGACTGTTGGAATATAATTAAATATACATTTTAAAGAGATAAAATAACAAATATATTGTATTTATAAATTTTCACATGCTCAGATCATGTCTGCATAGATGCATATGTATGTGTGTGTGTGTGTGTGTGTGTGTGTGTGTGTGTGTGTGTGTGTGTGTGTGTGTGTGTGTGTGTGTGTGTGTGTGTGTGTGTGGTACTATGGCCAAATGATCTAACTATAAAGTTTAAGTATTTCTTGTATACTTTATTAGGATGAATTTCAGATGGTCGTTCCCTAAAAACTAATAAAGTTGCAGCAGATAAATGTCAATGGTTCAGAAGACACTGGACACAATCCTGTACCCCATAACAGACAGAAAAGGCCACCCACAATTAACCCATCACCCAAATATTTATACACACACTATGTGCATGTTTCTTCTTTTCATGATTATGAGCCCAAAACCACGCTGAAAGAAAATGTGGCTTTGGCACAATCAGAACAAAGCAAAGCAAATAACTAAAAATACAGGAAACATAGAGCAGCCGCTTTGTTTCGGGACACTTTAAAAACAGAGCAGGGAGGAAAACATAATGACAAAGGGATGACAATTTAATTCTGTAACCATACTGACCACCTTTGCCTCGCTGCATCCTGAAGCTCTTTACCCTGACCGAGCTCACTGCATGAGTTCTTCTCCCACAACAAGACATAGTGCTTCGCTCTCTTTACTTATCCTACACAGAAAAAAAAAACATTACAGAAGTAAATTTCAGAGAGAGAAGAAGAAAGTGAAGAAGAAGATGTAATGGAGGACCATCGGCTTGAAAGTGTGTTAAGGCCAGGCTGAAGGAGTCCACAATGCCTGCCCTTGATCAGGCCAGTGTAAGAACAAAGGGGAGATACAGGGGACATAGCTGTCTTTCATGTGTGTGCTTGATGTCTATGTGCAGGGCACTCACTCATGCACAATACAAGACACAAGCACAAAGTAAAAATCACACACACAGATTATCTTGTACCTCAGAGCTCATATGGATTTATCCATAGTATCCACGCACAAAAAACTCTGAAAACCAGAACTATGTTTATATACATGCAAATCTTTGGATTTATATGTATATACAGTTAGTTTTCCAACAGGAAATATAAAAGTAGCATGGTGGTACTAAAAATCAATTATCCCGTATAAATGTACTTATTGCTATTTAAAAAGAAATTTCCTGTTTAGAACAGCTTAATGTGTTTTGCTTTGGCTAACCCCAAAACTCTAACCACCAGCTGTCCTATAGCACTCCGCTCATATTTCGGACCAACAGAATGAGAGTAGGAGAAAACAGTGCAATAAAAAGTGAGAGTGAGAAAATGAGAGAAAACAAGGAGGGGGGTATGAGATTCCAGGCGAGAGTATGTGGCCTGTGTGTGCACTGGGAGAGAAAATGGATGGATGTTGATTCTAACCTGTCACCACTGTGTGGCCATTTGGGCCAATATAAAATCCCTGATGTGTCTTTGATTCCTTCTCACTTCTACTGCTGCTCTGACGTGAATGGGAATGGAGTGTAGACGAAGATTATAGTGAGAGATATGTAAACTATGCAGAAAAGGGAAGAGAGTGTGGACCGAGGTTTATATTATGAAAAAG
The DNA here is from genome assembly GCF_946808225.1 of Silurus aristotelis. NCBI lineage: Eukaryota > Metazoa > Chordata > Actinopteri > Siluriformes > Siluridae > Silurus > Silurus aristotelis. Next base: position 14,268,250 of record NC_139585.1, on the reverse strand, counting down.
AGAAATTGGATGTAGCAAGTAGAGGGAGAGTGTTCAGTTTACAGCTTGAAAAAGAAGAGCAGTTTAAACCCTGATTATTACAGCAAAGCAAGTTTTAGTAAAGGGTTTAAGAGATGAAAATGGCATTATATTTGTGAATAATTCAGTTAGTAATGAAGAATTACTTGTGTTGTGTCAGTAGGTTGCACCCAGGTCCCAAATACAAAGGTGTGTTTGCATATTATATGGGAAGTTGTTTGCAATCTTTTAGGGTCTCTAAGCAAGATTTTCCACTAGACACATTATATAAGCCTAACAGCCTCCTCAGATGAGCCTCCTCCTTCAAGGTGGTGACAGAATAAACAACTGCATTTGTCAGTGGTATTCCATATAGGGTAAATTAATAAGTACATTTGTAATTTCTTTAGCAGATTAGTTGGGTGTTCATTTTTTTTTACATGCATTCAATATGATTCCTTAATTTTGATTCATCAAATGAGTTCTTATTACTTTTTGAACTCTAAAAATCACTGATTAATTATCAACTGTCACTTCCCTGTGCTTTTGCATATTTCAGAATACTTGGCTTATGGTGATTCACACATTCGGCGTTAACACATTTTAGCAAATGTGTATTTTCACCAAAAGTATAGACACTGGCAGAACCACAGAAGTGGCCAAAGAGTTATTTATAATAGAATCATTCTGCAATATGAATACACTCGATTTGCAAACTTTGTTAAATATTTTTCTAATTAAAATAAATTACACTGTTGATATGGAACAACAGCATCTTATAATTTTGGAGTAAACAATCATTTTGTTACTATTTTCCTAGCATTACAATTGTATATAGCAGATTTTTGTTCTAGGTACTATTCTGAAAACTTATTCTGCAACTAATTGTGTGTGTTTATACTAGTTGTGTAAGTATTTTAATAATTAAAAAAATTTCTATATAGCAAAACTATATATGTTTTACTGATCACTGGATGACATGAATGCATTTTGATTATTATAATCAAGATAAAATAATTTTTAAAGAACAAAAGATGTTCCCTATCAACTGTAATTTAAAAAAAAAATTTATACCTAATTATTCTTATATACCTAACCTAAATATTCCTAATTGAATACTAAAAGTAAAAATCATAAAAAAATCACATTATATTTATTTTTCTTTTTTGTTCTCCAAATGTAATTATGAATTTTGGCAACTTGATATGTTTTATATAACTACAACATTAAATGGTAGGTTTAAAAAAATAAAAACAAATAAAATGTATTAACTTTTCCATTGAGTTAATTTTTTCGTATATCTATTTAGCCCCAGTAGCAAATCAGTAGAAAATGGTGTTTGTAAGATGGAGAAGACTATGCTAAATAGCTTTTTTCTTTTTATATATCAGAATTAAACTTACAACAAAACCAGCACAAAAATGTTATTGTATTAAAATGTGCTTACATTTAGGGTTAAAAAAAACCTTGAAATGTCATGTCTATAATCTTGGTAATATTTCAAAGAATTACTAAAACATAACAGTATTAAGTAAGAAATGCATATTTAGTCTAGTGACTTAATATAAACTTAATACAATATACTTAAAATAAAAAGCAGGCAAAAATATTAATTAGGATCACTGCTCTTAAAAACATCCTTTAAGAAAAAAAGCATAATTTTGAGGTTATTAATTATAAAATTTTTGAATCGTATATATTGAAACAGGAAAAAGTGTTTAAGAAAAACAGGAGGAAATGAATTCCTGAGAACTATCTTTTCCCTTTATACAAAAGGAGGAGAAGTTAAGAGCTGAAATCAGGTCAGTATAAGAGCAGGGATTTAACACAGCTATGTACTCTAGCCAAAAAAAATTCAGTTGAAATATAGACACAGAGTGAACTAAAGATGTGACACTACTTTCCCTTTCTCCTAGAAAGATAAAGGCCAGACAGGCAGTTCCTGAAAGAGCCAGGCCCTAGAGGACAAACTTATTACAGAAGTAGCTCCAATGATGTGCAGTGGTGAGTCCTTTCACAACGCACTAGTACTTAAACTGTGCTGAAATTCAAATAATATTTTTATCACAACATTGGTTTCCAAAAGATTCCTCAAAGACCTCTTATTTCTAAAAAAACCCAAGACATACCAGTCTTCTTTTACCACCATGCGGACATGAGATGCCTTCTTTCTTCACTTTAGCCCCCTACCAAGGCTATATATCAAAAATCTGTCTGGTGTTGGCATTCACACCACCAAGCTTCGTGGAGGTATGGAGGTATTTTAATAGCAGTGACTCAGTAGAACCAAACACAGGGGCTCTTTCTGTGCTGTTTGCAGGTAACAGGCTGAGCCTTTGACAAGTCTCTGCATCCCTGGTGGCTGATATATGGTGGACTTGAGGGTCTAGCTGTAGCAAGTTGAGGAGCAGAGGCTATATAGATCAACCCATCAGCACAGCTCTTGTCACCCCTCCATTTTTATGAGTTTTTTTTCCTCTAGAGATTTATGGTAGTTTTTCTACTTCATGGGGGTTTGAGTGGAGTTACTTAAGCCTAATTCAGTATGAAGACCTAATTAAGATGCTCTCACAGTCCCAATAGTTTGAGGATGTGGGGGAGGGTTGTATGTATGAAAAAACGCACAGAAGGAACGAAGGAAGGAAGGAGGGAGGGAATGAGGGAGGGAAGAGGGAGGCCTGTAAAATAACTGACTGTCAGGCGAAGACGCCTGCCATGTCTGCATTCAGAACCCTTTAATGAAATGAGACAGGTCTGCTTTCTCCGCAACTTTCAAGTACAGCTTCTCAATCACATGCACTCACAGATAAACAACTGATAAATGGTCACAATATATAATCTGGAAAGAATACAAAGCTTATTTTAATTACCCCACCCCTCCACACACACACAAACAAACACACACACATACAAACACACCTTTAACTGTAGGGGCAAGCATGATAAAAAAAAAAAAAAGACTTAAAAATAAATGCAATTTACTACATAATATAATCTTCTAGTGTGGCAATCATTTCTATCGTATGAATGATGCATGGGAATAAATTGTAGCAAATGGTGTAAATGTCACAGTGACAGTTTTACTGTCTAGTCACACATTCCAAAAATGAGCCATGCCTGAGTGTGACTTTGAGAAGACAAAATTCACATCAACTGTCTGACCCTTACAGAGTGATAGCTCTATCACTTAGTAGTGTTCATGAATAACCTCTCCAACCTACTTTGTTTCTAGACTTCTTGATAGAAAAATAACAAATATGAATAATCTAAAGATTAAACATAAATGTAAAACATTCAGAATAATGTCAGATAGTACATGTGGAAGAAAAATACACACATTCTAAACAGTTGTATATTTTCCAGGCAAACCATTAGGCCAAAGAGAAAGCAGCATTGCTTATAAAAATATACCAATAACAGGTTTGCTGAGTCATTGCTTTAAACATGGGATTTACCCTATTAGAAACCTTGAAGTAGTGATTTTGATTTGACCCTACCATCCTATCAGACATCTGTAATTAACAGTTGTGACTTTTGTTTAAATGGCATACCACTCTTGTCTTCCCTTTATTCATGATTATCAACATAAAGGGAGTTATCTGAAGCCTTTTAGCACCGCTGATGGTTACGAGAGAATGCTTTAATAGATTTCACCAGAACAAAGGTAGGCAATGTTTAGTTGGCCATGTCAGTCTTTTTGTGTGTGGAGAAGTCCTGCATTAAAAAACCCATTCACTGGTCTGGTTGATGTGTAATTAAATGTGATTACTGAGGCAGCTTGTGTGTGTCCTTTCTGAGGTCGCAGATGCATGCTCACATACCCACACACACTTGAGGGTAAAAGCAGGTTTCATCCCCCTTCCTTCAGTTCCTGGGGGAGTGTGTGAGGTTTGGTGGCTCATGGGAAATTTTGTGCATGCCTGATTCCACAAAGACTCCCATTCAGTTGCACGCATGCTTGACCTCTCACAGTTCAGCACTCGGCTTTGTGCTCGCATGACCTTACACTGACCAGGGGCTTCCCCTGAGGTCAGCAGTTCAATCGGATGCCTGTGTCTAATTTCATCCTGGATAGAGTACCCCTCAAATTGTCACAAAAATCTACTTTGCCCCCTTTTCCCCTGTTCTGCTGGGACCTAATTCCAATTTTCAGGGATTATGTGTGGAATGACAAGACCCTCCTGCCAATAAGGTGAATAGTCAGGTTGGTTCTGAGGCCAGTGGTATACAATAGCCAGGCATTTCCTGTCTTCCAACTAAACCTGCTCTATAAATCTGCAATCTTAAATCCTATCCTTAGAGACTATGTTAATGCCCAGTTGGTGTACACCGGAAACAACCTCGTCGCTCCAGCTGTGCCAGGAGGTGCTTTTAGCCCGAATTCCTCAAAGCTCCTGTTGCATCCTTTATTCCTGTTTCCCTTTCCTGCTTATATCTCTGTCTAGATGAAACATTATGCAAATAGCTACGTGACGAAAGACTGAGGAGATGATGTGACTTTGACAGTGATACATTTCGTATTGTTTGTAGGAGGACTCAGGAATGTACTACTTATCTTTGTATTAACGTCACAGCTCACTGAAAGGTAGTATGTTTTTATGGCCGGTAGATTGTTTTCCTCCTCCCGGCCACAGGGGGCAGCAAGTAGCGCGTGCTTGATGCTGCCGCGGCCACTTCCTGGTTATGCATCGAGGAAATACTGTTATTGGATACGGAGTGGTACATTTCTCGAAAAAGTATTTATTCTATACGCGTGCAGTCAGATACAAATAAAAAAGTTTATTGAACCTGAGGATTCGGGCTGCTTCGTTTTGCAAGACAATGCAAAATTAATAATATTAACGATACTGATGGTAACATAGGACTTCATTTCGGAGGGGAAGTAAGGACTTGGTATGAACCTGAATCTTGTCTTTCTAGTAATGAAGATAACCCTAATTTGACATTTTATTTATTGTAATGCTAGAATAAATGTATTGTTGGTTAAAATGCACTGCAATATATTGTTAATTAAAATGCACTGCAATCTCTGGTTTTAAGTATTTACATATGCCACGTGTGTGTTGTGTTTGTTCGCCGCAGAGCGCCACGTCACTGACTTGTGCAGGAAACGTCACTCACAGAGAGTCCTGCTTGGATTAGTCTGGAATTACAACAGAGATTACACCCCTGCTGACTGTTTCTCTCGAAACACATCGGATATAAACGCTGCACCCTGCAAGAAAGCCAAAATGACCTCGTCAAATTGGGGTTTGATAATGAACGTGGTGAACAGCATTGTGGGAGTCAGTGTTCTGACTATGCCCTTCTGCTTCAAACAGGTAAACAGACCTGTGGGGTTTTTAAAGCATGTTTTACACCACAGTCTGTGCAGTCTATCATTTGTGTAGTGAATCATTTATTGCCAGAATTTACACGCACCAAAAACTTTAATATGGGCGTCTCTGTACACCTTTTCATTCATACACATCAAATCAATCAATCAGTCAATATAGTGAGTGCAGTATATAAAATACTGTAGATATGGACCTGAAGCTTCAGGTAATGTTCACGTCAACTGTCGGAAAAATCACTTTAATCGTGGCATGATTATTGAAGCCAGACGGGCTGGTTAGGGAATTCTCTATCTGCTGACCTCCTGGGATTTTTCACACATGTCGGTCTCTAATGTTTACTCAGAATGGTGTGATAATGATAAAACCTCCATTGAGTGGCAGTTCTGTGGAGGGGATGAGAGAAGCTCTTGATGAGAAAAGCTAATGGAGGATGTTTAGACTGGTTTGAACTGACAGACAGGTTATGGGATTGCAATTGTGGAAAGGATAAAAGCATCTAAAAATGCAAACCTTAAGGGACATGGGTTACAACAGCCTAAGACCAATTATGATTCCATATCTATCATCCAAGAACATTGTAGCTACACAGCATCGGATGGTGGTCTGTAAGATGGTTTTGGAGGTGAAGAAGAAGAGGAGGAGAGTGAGGACTGAAAAAAGAATAAGATGGTGGAATCTGAAGGAGGAAGACTGTAGTATGAGATTCAGGGAAGAGGTCAGACAGCTAGAAAGGCAACTGGTGTGACATCTGGAAATAGAAATTAAGACAAAGAAAGTAGTGCTGGAGAGCATAAGGAGAAAGAGGTTGGCAAAACAGAATTGGGATCGACAGAGTGATAAGAAAAGTAGGCAGGAGTACTAGGAGATGCGGCAGCAGGCAAAGAGGGAAGTGGCGAAGTCGAAGGAAATGGGAGTCACACAATTAAGTTATGGGAAAGAGTAGCAGAAGCCAGGCTGAAGGAAGAGGTGACCATCTGATGCACCACAGATGCATTATTTGCTTTGAGAATGTTGATGGAGAAGGTCAGAAAGAGTTGCATTGTGTGGATTTGTGGATCTAGAGAAAGCATACGACAGGGTGCCAAGAGAGGAGTTGTGGAACTGTATGAGGAAGTCAGGTGTGGCAGATAAGTATGTGAGGGTGGTGCAGGACATGTATGAGGACAGTGTGACAGCAGTGAAGTGTGCAGTAGGAACGACAGACTGGTTCAAGGTGGAGGTTGGACTGCATCAAGGATCGGCTCTGAGCCCTTTCCTGTTTTCAGTGATAATGGACAGGTTGACGGACGAGGTCAGACTGGAGTCTCCCTGGACTATGATGTTTGCGGGTGATATTATTTGTGGTGAGAGTAGGGAGAAGTTTGAGAAGAGCCTGAAGAGGTGGAGGTACGTGCTGGAGAGAAGGGAAATGAAAGTCAGTAGGAGTAAAACAAAGTACATGTTTGTGAATGAGAGGGAGGGCAGTGGAGTGGTGTGGTTGCAGGGAGAAGAGGTGGTGAAGGGGGGGGAGTTTAGGTACCTGGGATCAACAGTGCAAAGTAATGAGAAGAGAGAAGTGAAGAAAAGAGTGCAGGCATTTTTGTAATAGAAGGGTATCTGCAAGAGTGAAAGGGAAAGTTCATAGGACTGTGGTGAGATCTGCTATGTTGTATGGTTTAGAGACAGTGGCATTGATTAAAAGACAGGAGGCAGAGCTGGAGGTAGCAGGAGGGGGAGCTGGAGGTGGCAGAGCTGAAGATGTTGAGGTTTTCGAAATCTGTAATTCAAGAACACAAAACTGAGGCTGCATTTGGGAAGGCTCACCAAAACTGTACAATCTGAGAAAAATATAGACTAGCTTGGACTAACGGATGGTAACAAGGATGGTAGGGTCAGACTTTGACACCAACATCATGAATCCAGCCTGCTTTGTGTCAAAGGTGTGGATGTAATAAAAGTTTTCTTTTCACACCGTGGACAATGTTTATGCTGATCAGTCATCGCTTGAATGGCACAGTATATTTAGGTATTGTTGCTGAGACTGTGCACCCCTTTATTGCTTTTTATTGTTTTGTGACAAACTAAGTATTTCCATTAAGGCACATCAATTCATGGGCAGATACAAGGATCTCTCATGTGGCCCATCAATATTTCATGCTATAAATGTGTATTATGTCGATTGACAAAACACAGACTATGCACATGAACACAATTTATCTTGAGCCATTGCATCTGTGATGGTTTGCTTATTTTGATTAAATTTATTTACATTTATTCTGTTCCAGTGGGGCCAATCACAAAACGACACTGTTGACATTGACTTTTGTTTATAATTGACATGTCATAGTTATTAATCTGTTTAACTTGTATGAATAGAAATCATTTAAGCAAGTCTATAAATATGTAAACAGAAACCCAATGCCATTTAAAGCTTCAGGAATATAACATTATTATTGTACACATTGGAATAATGAGCCGTGCAAAAGAAGAGAGTGGATTTAATTTATTTTTAAAATACAGCAAAAAAACCAACCAGAAAGTGGGTTTGTGGCATCTTGAAGTGTTATTTCTTTTAACTAAGTTCTGTTAGTAATTCATTTTACTTTTGTAGTTAGGAATGCTTGGACCTGACATAAAATTTTTAAATATCAGCTGATTCTCATATAGTCACAGGAAATGAGCAGAGTCTTTGCAAGCTTCTGCAGCAGAAGTTATGCAGAATATTGTCTAATGATGTCCTGTGGCTTCTTCTGTGCTCTGTTTTTATATTAGTAAGAAAAAGAAATTATGCATCCACCTGATTAGCCTCATGCAATATATCTGTTCTTGTGCTTTTATATAGTGTGGTATAGTACTAGGCACTCTGTTGCTTTTCTTCTGCTCATGGATGACCCATCAGTCCTGCATGTTTCTGGTCCATTCAGCCAGCAATACCAAGCGCAGGACTTATGCTGGACTGGGTAAGAATGACAAACACACTGCTGACCTTTTAAAAATGACATTTGGCAAAAGGACTGTGTTAGTGGTTCTATCAAAATGGTTGCCCTGCATATTTAGCTTTTTGGGTTTTGTTTGTTTATTCAGACTCGAATACCACAATAACTGTGCCAGGATTAAATATACTTTTCTTTTGCAGCTTTTCATGCCTTTGGTAAACCAGGAAAGGCTCTTGTGGAGCTGAGGTCAGATATTTGATCATTACTCAAGTTTTTTTTCCCATAGTCATTCCAATCAGACGTTGACAGAGATTTCTTTCCCTGTCTCTTTATTTCTCTAGTATGATTGGCTTAATGCTTGGTACATGTATTGCATTCTATGTGGTCATTGCAGACCTTGGATCAAACTTCTTTGCCCAACTTTTAGGACTTCAGGTAAGCATTGGCATTTTTGCTGTCTTTATCTTTATACTCAGTTAAATTCCTTTAATATGTGCTATACTGAGTTCTTAAGTCATATTTCTTACTTGAGATCAGGAGTAGATAGGCAGGTGACAAAATGGGCTAAAATAGCACCAACACACTGCTAATTAATATTTCATAAATATTTATATATAATGTTTATAGAGATGCCTCTGTAACATCCACAGAAGACATATTTATAATGCACTGAGGAAAATGCTTAGAAAACATAGATGTGATTGAGGGCTCTGTTTCATATTGCGTATCAAATAAATTAACAAATGGATTATTTAGGGTTGATGGTATAACAGTTGAAAGAAGTATTTAATATATACGTGTCTCTTTTATCTGAGATTTGCGATGCTAGTCCATGTTCTTCTCACCCCCTCAGGTAACACGCAGTTTCCGTGTCCTCTTGCTTATTGCGGTGTCACTGTTCATTGTGCTGCCTCTGAGTTTGCAGAGGAACATGATGTCCTCTATCCAGTCGTTTTCAGCCATGGCACTGATCTTCTACACGTTTTTTATGTTCACGGTGAGTCGCTTACATTATAGTTTTAAAATAAATGTAGCTTCCACACTGTCTTTTTATGATATCAACATTGGTCCACTTGGTTACAGACTTAAACCTGTACTTTTAAACATTCTTAAGAAGAATAGTTTCCAGTTTATAAATGTTGTATATGACACACATGGAACACACATAAGAAAGGCAATTTCACTTTTTAGCAATTATAGGATTAAAAGATTACGTATTGCATATTTTGAAATTGATTCGCACTTAAGACGACGTCATTTTACTCTCCTTGCAAGAGTCTTGAGAAATTAGGATTTTTAGTTCCACTGGACATTTCAGGATTTTTTTTTCTTTCCTGTTCACATGAAAATGTTGCTTGAATTTTCTTTCCTTGCTTATTTTGTGTTTGCTATCTAGCATTGTGTAGTGTGGTGTATTTGGTGGATCTGTGTGAGCAGATCCTCAATGATCCTCATATTCATCCTCCTCATCTAGTTGTTTTTCAGTTGATACTTAACTATATAAGAGTTTGTTTTGAATTCTAAGGAGGTCTTGGTGCTTTAAGGGGCTTGTTGCATCTTTTTCTCTCGCTCCCTCTCTACAATCGAAATTTCTAGTGACAAACATCATGCATATATTAGCACAAGTTACAGTAATATTAAGCTGAATCCATTGCAATCTAATGAATGTTTCTCAGTCACAGCTAATGCATCAGTTTCGTTTCATGTAATGGCCTGGCCAGGGATAAATGACTCATAATTCAGTCTTGATAATAGTTTAAATCTGATATAATGGGTTCTGGCCGCGCTGTTACAATAGTTTTACAGAGTTTGATTTTTAATGTCATAAATTTTTATGTCCCAAGTTTAACTGTCGTTGAATCATTTGACAGCCTTTAAGTGAATGAAGTTTTAATGTGTAGATTCAGGCAATGCCTGTAGTTGCTTTGTAATGTCTTAATACTTGAGCCAGTTTGCTGGGCAAGAACGCTTTCAGGCCTGTTTTGACTAGCCTTTAACCCTCTAACCTTAATGTGTCTCCCCTTTGCCCCCTTCTCTGAACCACTCTGCTCCTGGCGTGCCCTGCCTTCCTGATGGGCGCTGCCTTTCCTGCTTCTAGATAGTGTTGTCCTCTCTGCGTTTCGGCATTATCAGTGGGTCATGGGTGGAAAAAGTGAACCTGTGGCGCATCAAGGGGGTCGTGCAGTGTCTGCCAATTATCGCCACTACCTTCTGCTGCCACCCGTAAGTAGCCTACGTCCTGGACCAGAGCGTTCTACTATCATGGATTCAGCCTGATCACTGCATTATCCCCGACTTCCCCTACTCTCTCCACCTACACCCAATCAAACATCTTCATATGTTGTATTCATCCGTTTGTTTTGAGTATATGCATGTGTAAAATGACATTCTGTATGGTATGCTAAACAGGGCTTATGGTTGTGGTTTGGTGGAAGTTATTCTGGAGTTTTAAAGGAAAGTGATTAACTCTTGCTCACTTCTTTCATTTCATCTTCTGTTTTTCCCAAGACATGCTGCGATCTCCAGAGATACAAGATTTGCCTGCTCTGGGCAGATTGTGTTTCTCGTTTTTTTGTTTACAGTAGGTGCTTGGCAAAGTAGATTGAGTTAAAAAAAAATATCAAGGGCTGGCAGTAACTAGAGAGACAGCTACAGGTGATGCGGGACCGCAGAGAGGATTTTTTACATACTTTTTAAAAATGGGGTCTCCTCTCTTTCCAGTGGCCAATCTGATGGCCTGGTCAAAGTTTGTTTCCCCACATCTCCCTCTCAACCCCTTTCATAATGGGACGTTTTGTAACCCTGATGCTTTCCACTTCACCACAGATGGTGCTCTCATCCTTCAATCATGGCCTCCTCACTGGCCTATGGCTCAGCAGGGTAATTTACGTACGCTGGGACGGCGTCTTTCGCTGCATCCCTATCTGTGGCATGGCATTCGCCTGTCAGTCGTAAGTACCCCTTTCCCTGTTCCATTTCCCTTTTCCTGTGTACACGTTAGGCTGCAGTGACCTTATTTATGTTGTGACGTATGTAGGGAGGAGAAACTAAATGTTTGCTATTACAGGGGCTCCATTTTTACTGTGCAAAAATTTTAGCTTCAGTGGTGGTGTTGAGCTTTTCTGAGTGTCAGGGTTTTTTTTGTGACGTAGACAGCAGGAAATTAGAAGCTGTTGGTGTGTCAGGTGTAAAGCACTGCAAAAATGGACCCTGCTTGCTAGGCAAATGCACCGAACTCCTTCTGCAAAAACAATCAGCAAAAATCATTTCTTTTCTCTCTTTCTGGATGGGGGTAATGCAATAGGGTTTTAATGATACTACTTTCTCACTGGGATAAATGATCTTTGCCATTGCAGTCATCATAATCAAACGCTCCATTCTAACAGAGTTTACACAGTGTCATAGGCTTTGCAGATCACGTTTCAAAGAAAACTAAATTTGCTATCTTTCTGAATCACATTATTGCAGTTTTGTAGGTTTAGTACTTCCAGAAAAACATTTGTTCTTTGTCAAAGTATTTTTAAGTGCGATTTGCCACTGGAAGCCCAAGTGGGCAAGAAAATCTCTAATGTGCTAGAATGCCAAGTCCCATATTCAGATCGCCAGGAAAAAAGGCAACTGTGTAGGCTAACAAGTGGTGCCTAAGGTTATTACTTTAGCTAAATAACCTAAATAGGTCGTTTTGAATGGAATATAAAATCAAAATATAAAAATTGGCCTAAACCAATGCTAATGGTGTCATTTTTTTGTATTGTTGTTAGTCTTTTTTCGTTGTTGTTTTTTGTTTGACTTTGGTAACTTCAGTCCATGTTCTTCTGAGTCAGTGTTTCAAAAGAGAGAACTGTGTGTTCTCTCTCTCTTCATTCAGCACTCCTTCATTCTCATTCTTCATTTGCATGTTCTTTCACAGCCTGCTTTCTCCTGTCAACATAAATGTGTGAGTTTCAGGATGGGTGTGTGTTTGTGTTCACGTACGTGTGTGTGTGTGTCAGATGGTAATAGAGTGAAGGAGGTATAAGTAGAGGATTACATCATTAACGAGTACAGTGCAACCCTAGTGTGCACTTTCTACACGCACTCACACACACACACACACACATCTCTTTGGGTGTTGAGTGATGCTTGGCTCAGGTCTTTGGACAGTGGTCAGAAAGTGACACATGATGCCACTTACGCCAATCATTAGTGCAAAGGCAACCCTCCCCTGTGTGAGGACATTTTACTCTGAAGCTAACCACAAAAAAGCCCTTTCATCACCCTCTGTATATATTTCTAATGAGGTTTACTTCACACTATTATACCCAATATATCACACAAAAGATTAAATACAACTTAGTAGCTTATTTTTTTGCGGGTAAAAAGTGTTCTTAGTCGACCTGGAAGGTAGTAGATTATGTACAAATGTCAGAAACACTGACTTGCAAAAAAAAATTTTAGTCAGTTTAATCCCAGTTTTAGTGCTGAAAGGTGTTGACACTGTAATGTGTAAACACTGATGTTATTTCTGTCATAAAATATTTACGGCATGTCATATACACACTTGAGTAACACTTTTGCTAGGTGCGATCTTTTAGTGAAATCACAAAATAATTAGTGTCAACAGTTTGTCTAGTTTAACACTTGGAAGTAATCGCTGAAATGCAACCTTTTCTATGTCATTCTGTAAAGCAGGGGTTTACTAGTTCATTCGTAGTGTTTTTGATAATAACAAGCTCAATGCTGTACTTGTAGGAAGGTTGTAAATGCAATTGATTGCCAGTACTACTCAGTGGAAGCGATTCTGTCTCCTGTCTCCTCCTGTCCCTGGATTTTATTGCGAGCAGGTTCCAGCTATGAGATTGGCTGGCCTCTGGCACCAGGCCAGGCTTTGGGTAAAGAGCACATAACGTAGTGCTGTATATTCCAATAAACTGAGAATGTGCTTAGGCTGTCGGGGGAGAGGGACAGGGAGTAGGAGAGAGAGTAAGAGCAGTGAGTGGGTGAAAGAGAAAAAGGACCCAAACAAAAGCCCGACCTAGCAGAAAACTTTATAACATTCTAAAAATCTGACTCGTACTTTAGTCGCTAAATATATTGCCATAGTAAATTCCCCATTTAATGTTTTATTGCTTACTAGTTTTATTAGTTGTCTTGATGACACATGGAATTTGTTCCTTTTTTTTGTGCCTTTTCCCCTTTTGGCTTCCCAGAGATAGCCAATTCTTCATCATTTTCCCATCCCATCATTTCTCTTTCTCTCCTACTGCTTCTTTTCTAAGGGTTTTATTCAGCTAATGTAAAACAAATTATTGAGCTTTCACTTTACTTTCCATTTTCTTCTTTGCTCTTAATCTAGTGCATGAGCTACCAACTTATAATGATGTTTTATAGTAGTGGCGCATGTTTTATTAGAAGTATGTAAGGTAGAATTGATGCGATTACCAATACACACGCAAATGCATAAGTACATGTGGTAAGAGCACCGGAGTTCTGTGCAAAAAAAAAAAAAAAGCTCCTCTGTTTTACAGACAGGTGCTGCCTACCTATGACAGCCTGGACGAGCCCTCGGTTAAGAGAATGAGCACCATATTTACCTCTTCACTCAATGTTGTTACCACGTTTTACATCACGGTAAGTGTGTGTGTGTGTGTGTGTGTGTGCGCATGTATTTATTTATTTATTTTCATATGTTTGTGAGAGATTTATAAAATAAAATAGCTTGAGAACAGTGCTGTTGACTGAGCTTTCTGATGACAGCAATGCTCTGTTAGAGGGACATGTTTTTTCCATTTCTCCTTTACTACACCAGGGACTAGATAAAAATGATTAGAGCTACATTCTTTACTTATTTTGATTTCTTAGTATAACAGACACAAACACGAATATGGGCTAGAAATAAATGCTTGTCTGGGCTGTGCTTGTATAAATACTTGCCTTGAATATTCTATTAAATATGTTTTATTGTCCAAGTGAATCCAGTCATGCACTGTGGGGAGAATGAGGAAGTCGCTGCCTTGTTAGAGCATTTTTGTACATGCAATTATAAAAATTATCCATAAATAACCAGAACAATTCTTTAAGCTGAAAAAGCAGCCCAGTGTTAAATATATTCCCTGATGTGTTGTGTACCTTTACCCACAAGAGTCTTCTTACTGGACATTCCCAGGATATTCACTACTAGTAAGCTTCCTGTTTCCCACACCGTCTCTAGCATCTGTTATGTTCCCAGTGTAGCAAGCTTTCTGCTTGGGAATAATAATAAAAAATGAACACCACTTATCCCACTGAGCTCTCTCCTTACATGCAAATTAGTGTATTTCCACTGCGAATTATGGAGCTTAATCTTAATGTGAATCTTAATGTGAAATTGCTATGCTCCTGCTTTCTTCCAAATTGTATTTGAGGTTATCTGTAGAATTTGGTTTATTTAGCAGGAGGCTCTTGTCTAATTTGGATATAATACCTTGAGGCTCCAATAAAATCATTCATGCTTTATTGCTAAAATGTATTTTAGCCTTTTTCTAATGGTTTAGTCAAAATAATGCAGTAACTGAAATGCTCATTTTCAAAGCAATAATATTTTTCTTGCTGGCATCATTGAAGAAAAGGCTATGCTGTTGTTTTTATCACTCATTGAAATCGGAAATTATTCGATTAAGAAATCTGAAACAAATCAATTTTAATGCATGGCTTAAAATTAAAACGGATTTACCTCTTTTCTGTTTTGTCACAAAAACTTTACACCTTATTTCTTTGGCATTTAGCATTAGAAAATCACATTTAGTTGATCAGTTTTTCGGGCTGAATTATTAAAAGCATCAGGACACAGTTCTTATTAAGTGGCCATTGCACTGCATTGCATTCATGGCAAACCTGAAGTCCTTCTCTGTCCTCTGGAGAGATCAGGGGTCTGTTAACCTCTCATCTGCTGTACTTTCCATTTAATACCTTAGGTAATTACTCTCTTCTGTCTCAGCGTGGCAGCACACTCATATTCTTTCAGTTTAAACAGAAAGAAATAGGTAGAGTGCGAATGACAGAAACAGTCTGAATGGCACTTTTCTTCCACCACATAAACATCAGCCCACTTCATCAGTCTCCAACGCCACCCTCTTTTAGTCCTCCATAAATATTTTCAGGTGGAATGCTATTTAAGACCGTGTCAGATTTTTTTGTTCTGTTTCTCATACAGCAGCAAATAAATGTTACCTTGAGAGATAATAGTGCTTTCATGTGTTTTTCGGCTGCTCCTGCATTTTCACATTTGTACTTCTTAGTCCCTTGCTTTCTTACTCTGAACAAATGTAGGGAAGGGGGGCTGTGTTCAGAGTAGCGCAGGAGATTTGTGGTGCGCTCAAGGACTTTTGTCTGGTGTTGTTCCTAGAGGAACCCTTTATTTACCTCTGTGGATAGATCAAGGCCGATTTGAGTAGCAGGGTTCTGTTGCTTTTTCTCTTTACTGTGGGCGTTCAGGGGCCAATGGGATCAAAAGTCCTTTGAAAAAAAAATGTTTCTTGCATAGCTCTGCACTATTGTTTTGTCAAATAAACACTACCATTGCTCCATCTGGAGTAGTTAGAAGCGTATCAGTAATATTACCAGTTTGTAGTCAAAAAACAATTTAATATTGGGATGAACATAAATATATTGAACTGGATGTTGGTAGTTCATCTTCTCTAGCATTATCTACCCTTACTGTTTGCCTTTTTGTCTTAAATTTTTTTCCACAACAGGTGGGATTCTTTGGCTATGTAAGTTTCACAGACACCATAGCTGGGAATGTGCTGATGAATTTTCCCTCTAACCTTGTGACTGATATGATCCGAGTGGGCTTCATGATGTCTGTAGCCGTGGGCTTCCCCATGATGATCCTGCCCTGCAGGCAAGCCATCAACACCATGCTGTTTGAGCAGCAGGTAAGATAGGATTTTATCACAACCGTGTTTTAAACTACAGCATCTTCCACCACAACTGGAATCCTGTCAGAATTCTCACAAAAAAATCTTTTGCCATATTTTGCAAATTCATTGGTTTTGTTTATCATACTGGTCTGTACCTTCTTAGTGGTTCCCATTAAACTCAGAGTCCTGTTCCAGCTTTGCATCATCGCAGACCTTAGTGGCAACAGGAGTCTTGATATAAGGCGTTGGGCAGCAGCTACAGAGCAGACAGATTCAGGAGGGAAATAAAAATGTATGATTGATGAAGAGAATGAAAGAGCTGCTCCATAAAGTTGCTGAGACATTGGCTCACTGTGTAACTGCTGCTGTGCTGAATCAGCTCAGATGCCAGCACACCGAAGCAAACTCTGCCATGCAAACCCACTGAAGGGTATTGTCCCATTGAGAAAACATAATGTTATGCAGGTCCTTTACGAGCTTGAACACTGAAACGAATTTTCTTATGTAACTGCCTGTTGAACTGTCACTACACGTGTTTTTTTTGTTTGTGTTTTTCAGCAGAAGGATGGCACTTTTGCTGCCGGTGGATACATGCCGCCCCTTCGCTTCAAGTGCATTACTCTGTGCATTGTCTTTGGCACTATGCTGGGAGGTATCCTCATCCCGAATGGTTAGTGTCTTCATGCGTGAATGTCTATTTATCTGTGTGTGTACCTGTCATTTTATTTTGTTTAAATCTATACAGCTAAGGTTTAGTCAGATTGGTCTTAATGGCACTGTCACTTCTGACATCACACTGCACTCTAGTCCATTCTAGAAAATGGAAACTGATGCTCCCTTATACCAACCCTTCCCACTCTGCAGCATTCATTCCTTAATAGCAAAGCTGGATAACAAAGAAGCGTGTTTTTAGGGAGAAGAAGATCTATGTTTTATTCATACTTTGGAGCTGTTGTTGACATGGTTCTGCTTGACTCTGTGGATCCAATTAGGCTAATAGAGTGGAAGAGAGTAAGATACTCAGATGGGATTGAAAAGGAAGCATAGCTTTGTCCAAAGTGATGCCTGCCAGTGTCATTGCAGCCACAAATCCAACTGTAGGGAAAGAGATACTGTATTGCATAAATTTAAGCAAAACAGTATGTCTGCTTTTAGGTTAAAAGATGTTTTATGGGCTTTTTGCCCACTCTGGTGACACAAGGGCACTATGGAGAAAAGATAGCAACAGTGATTTGGGAGATTAGAGTCAACATTCTTCACATATTGACATTGAATCAGTTTTAGTATTATATATAAAAAAAAAAGATTGTATTCAATTGTGCCTGTATGAGTGTTTTACAATGAACTATTAATATTTGTGTGTATTACAGTTGAGACTATCCTGGGTCTGACTGGAGCCACTATGGGCAGCCTGATCTGCTTCATCTGCCCTGCTCTCATATACAGGAAGATCATGAAGAATGGCCTTGCTGCTCAGGTACTGCACATGTAGCATGTCTATGCAAATCTTGCATATTGCTGAACGGAGCACATTGGAACAGAATATAAAATGAAAATATTTTATGTCTCTGCATGAAATCTATTCAAATAGCGAGCGAATAGTGCTCAAGTCTGAGAGATGCATTTACATGGTGACTATGTTTGTGCATATACATGTATTTGTGAGATTGTAGATTACTGTTGTATTATATAGAAATGCACAGATATTGACTTTGCATGTATTTTATTTTGTTCAGTGTGCTTCAGCTGCTCCGTCTCTAACCTTAGTTACGCTAAACTCCAGAGCAGGCAGCAGCCTGGTATTCGTTTTTAATTAGTACTGCCATACAGATGTGATGTGTTGTGCCCAGTGATGGTGGTCACAAGCTGTTCTGTGATCTCTATATAACCATGGTTGCCCAGCATGGGTCTGCCAGCCAATAGAGTCTGTCCAAAAGGACTTTGTCCTAATTTAGGGGAATGCACAAAAGATAATTTGTAATAGTTTTTTTCTTATCCATAATGGCCACAGCAGGTGTTTGGGTTGGCATGAGAAAGTAATGCCCCCTGCTAGGATAGTGGCCCTTTTTCTAAGCCAAGTACCCTGAAGCAACTAATGTTGAAATACCCTAGTTTAAGTTTGGTTTTAAAGACTATTAATGCTAAATAGAAAAACATCTTTATGGATTTGTTTTTAATGAGGCAAAAATGTAACACCTCTCTCTCTCTCTCTCTCTCTCTCTCTCTCTCTCTCTCTCTCTCTCTCTCTCTCTCTCTCTCTCTCTCTCTCTCTCTCTCTCTCTCTCTCTCTCTCTCTCTCTCTCTCTCTCTCTCTCTCTTTTTCTCTAGCTGGTTCTATGGGTTGGACTTGGGATTCTGCTCTTAAGCACCTTCACCACTCTGTCCATATCCAGTGAGCCAGATCAAATACAGCCTCCTGCTATCGTCCCCAAAACGAATGACAAACCTCCTGTTGTTCCTGTGCCAGAGCTGCCCAAACATCTTGGTAAGTCAATGATGTGGTGAGAGGAAAGAGACCAATGGGACAAATGCAAATTGAAAAGAAGGAAATGGAGTGAGAAACAGATCATAAAGAGCAATGGCTGGTGCAGAGTGAACAGGACAAACTCCAGAATTAGGCCTTTTCTGCGTTGTGACCTAAATGATGCCCTTCAAGCCGAAATGCACTTTGTCCCAAAGAGCAGTAGCGAGACAGCCGCTGGCGTTTTCCTGCTCAAACTCCAGCCGAGGGAGAGAGGGATGGGAGGGCATCCAAATACAGAATAAAGTAAAGGAAATGATGGAGGGACCCAAATTCCCCTACTGTAAAAAGGGATGAGAGTTGTAAAAAAAACTGCACAAGGGCAGGTTAGACAGCTTTATGTCCATACACTCTTTTTCTTTCCTCTCGCTTTCTATCTGCTGCATTCCCTCCCTCCTCTCTCACCATACCTCCTCCTACCCCCCCTCTGAGTGACACTGACATTTATCACTGAGTGGACACCCACTTCCACACCTGTTTCCTGTTTACTGCGTGCTGGTGGGGGCAGCTGTGCGGAAACACAGGACTCCGGGCGCGAGTGAGTGAGTGTGAACGGGGGAGTGAGTAGAAAAGCCATGAAGACATGTGAGGGAGTGTGTCTGCAGGCACAAAACACCAAATTTTCATGGTTTGCACTTCACATTTTCTATTGCTCTTGTTTTTGTTCACTCCTCCCTTCCGTGTTATCTCTTTGGACGCCGCTGTAAGTGAACTAGGCACCTTTAAGATTGTGGGATTTCTTCATCGTGGCTTATTTGCTAATAAAACACAGGTTATAATTATTTAATGGAATGTAAATAAAGGATAAATTAAACTCTGTTCATCCCACCCTGGCTGGGTGCTGTGAATTAAAGCATAGACCCAGGTCAAGTAAACAGTGTAAATATTTAAAGGCATTTCTTTTTTTTTTTTTTTTTTTTTTACCGTAGGACAAATAGTAGGTATAGTATGGTATATGGAAAAAGTGGAAAGTGCTATCATATATGGATTGTGCTATCAATCTATAAATTGCTTATCTTAAGTAGAATTCAAGTTTAATGATCTATATTCTGTGGTCACACATACTCTGCTGCCCCCTGCTGATGCTTTTATTTCTGTCAGGTAAACTGAAAAATCTGTATAGTTTGGGAGGCTTTGCGATGCTATGTTTTATATAATATAATTTTATAATATAATATTTAAATGTTATATTATCTTTTTAAAGATTTGCAATCAACGGAAATCATGAGTGTGTGATGTCACGCATGATCTCACTGACTTTTTTTCTCTCTGTTCGGCTGCAGTAACCCCAGTGGTTCCAGTTGTAGCAGGAAACCCGGACAATCCTAAGCCGGCTGTGGAGCAGATCCTGCCTGCAGAAGAGGCAAAGGCCCCAAAGGAGAAGGAGCCAGCTGAGCCACCACAGATAAAAGTACCAGTGGAAGTGCTTGAGAGGAATAAGAATGAGGAGGTCCAACTGAATCCTCCTGGAGCAGGTAATTCAGTATAAAACGGTGCCAGTTTGCAGGTCTTTAATATTTTAACAGACCCTACAGTACATAGTTCCTAAAGTTTGCAATTGCTTCATCTTTGTAAATGTTAGAAGAAGAAAACCAAAGTTATTAGATCCTTGTGATCCTACTCAACAACGTATATATATATATATATATATATATATATATATATATATATATATATATATATATATATATATATATATATAATTATATCTTTCCCTCCCAGAAGTCGCAGTGCCTGATGGAGAGGCTCATCGCCATGAACCACCCATCCCTCATGACGAGGTCCACATAGAGAAACGCAAGAACCAGCAGGAGCTTTATGAAGAACAGAAGCAAGTTGCTAAAAAGGAAGAGGAGGAGTTAGCAGAACAGGGGGCAGGCCAGCAGCAAGAGGCGACACAAGATAAACTCAAGAATGATGTGGTGCCAAAAAAGCAGGACGTTGCGAACATCCATGTGGCCCAGGACCTTGCCAATGAGATTCATGAGAAGGTGAAAGAACAGCAGCAGCCAGAGTTAGTGGCGGAGGTGCATAAATCTGTGGAACAGCCATCTTTAGTAAAGGTCCAAGATGCTGGGAACAACCTGCCTGCTAATAAGAAACCAGAGGAAAGTGATAAAAAAGCAGCTGAATCTAAATCTGAGAAACGTGAGTACCTTTAAGCAACAGTTCAGACTTTATTCATTGGAGGTGTAAAGACAACAAATTTGGATTTAATTCAAACAATCTAATGGATGGATTTATATACCAGCCTAGATCTCGTTCAACTTTAAAAAGGAAAATGGCTTAAAAGTGATATTACAGTTAAAACTGATATTACTGTGTGAACATTGCCACAAAATATTCTAATAATACTATTTAATTCTCTTTTCACATAGGAGATAGGGACAGCTTTGCTATTTTTCTTTGAAGTTAATGACACTAAAGCACAGTTTGTGAAGTTGTGAAGTAAACAACAAAAAACAAAACAAAACAAACGGAACTGAACTGAATCATATATTATCAGGCCTGAATCAAACTATCACTGCAAAATTGTATTGTATCAGATTAGCGTAGTTTATTTAACCTCAGTCACTGACTGATCCACTGTACAGATGCTGAACCAGGGGTCCATTTGCCTGAGGTGCATGATGGTGGTACCAGTCAAGAGCATAAGGAAGAGAAGAAACTGGATGGGAAAGACACCAAGGAAGTTGATGGAGACAAGATGGAAGGTAAATGAGCTTGAGCGGTCCAAGGCAGCTGACCTTAAACACAAAAAAAAACAGGGTTCTTTATTTTGGACCTTCACTGAATAGTTTTAAGTGTTTGGAACTTATTGAATGTTACTACATAAAACTTTGTGTAAGAGTTTGGCAATATTCATATACAGAGCAATATATTTATATACAGTGAGGAAAATAAGTATTTGAACACCCTGCTATTTTGCAAGTTCTCCCACTTAGAAATCATGGAGGGGTCTGAAATTGTCATCGTAGGTGCATGTCCACTGTGAGAGACATAATCTAAAAAAAAAAAATCCAGAAATCACAATATATGATTTTTAAACTATTTTTTTGTATGATACAGCTGCAAATAAGTATTTGAACACCTGTCTATCAGCTAGAATTCTGACCCTCAAAGACCTGTTAGTCTGCCTTTAAAATCTCCACCTCCACTACATTTATTATCCTAAATTAGATGCACCTGTTTGAGGTCGTTAGCTGCATAAAGACACCTGTCCACCCCATACAATCAGTAAGAATCCAACTACTAACATGGCCAAGACCAAAGAGCTGTTCAAAGACACTAGAGACAAAATTGTACACCTCCACAAGGCTGGAAAGGGCTACGGGGAAATTGCCAAGCAGCTTGGTGAAAAAAGGTCCACTGTTGGAGCAATCATTAGAAAATGGATGAAGCTAAAAATGACTGTCAATCTCCCTCGGACTGGGGCTCCATGCAAGATCGCACCTCGTGGGGTCTCAATGATCCTATGGAAGGTGAGAAATCAGCCCAGAACTACACGGGAGGAGCTGGTCAATGACCTGAAAAGAGCTGGGACCACCGTTTCCAAGGTTACTGTTGGTAACACACTAAGACGTCATGGTTTGAAATCATGCATGGCACGGAAGGTTCCCCTGCTTAAACCAGCACATGTCCAGGCACGTCTTAAGTTTGCCAATGACCATTTGGATGATCCAGAGGAGTCATGGGAGAAAGTCATGTGGTCAGAAGAGACCAAAATATAACTTTTGGGTCATAATTCCACTAAACGTGTTTGGAGGAAGAAGAATGATTAATACCATCCCAAGAACACCATCCCTACTGTGAAGCATGGGGGTGGTAGCATCATGCTTTGGGGGTGTTTTTCTGCACATGGGACAGGGCGACTGCACTGTATTAAGGAGAGGATAACTGGGGCCATGTATTGCGAGATTTTGGGGAACAACCTCCTTCCCTCAGTTAGAGCATTGAAGATGGGTCGAGGCTGGGTCTTCCAACATGACAATGACCCTAAGCACACAGCCAGGATAACCAAGGAGTGGCTCTGTAAGAAGCATATCAAGGTTCTGGCGTGGCCTAGCCAGTCTCCAGACCTAAACCCAATAGAGAATCTTTGGAGGGAGCTCAAAGTCAGTGTTTCACAGTGACAGGACAGAAACCTGACTGATCTAGAGAAGATCTGTGTGGAGGAGTGGGCCAAAATCCCTCCTGCAGTGTGTGCAAACCTGGTGAAAAACTACAGGAAACGTTTGACCTCTGTAATTGCAAACAAAGGCTCCTGTACCAAATATTAACATTGACTTTCTCAGGTGTTCAAATACTTATTTGCAGCTGTATCATACAAATAAATAGTTACAAAATCATATATTGTGATTTCTGGATTTTTTTTTTAGATTATGTCTCTCACAGTGGACATGCACCTACGATGACAATTTCAGACCCCTCCATGATTTCTAAGTGGGAGAACTTGCAAAATAGCAGGGTGTTCAAAAACTTATTTTCCTCACTGTAAGTTCACCTCTGTGCTATATCACTTAAATGTCATGTGATTATAAATGTAACAACTCCCACGAATTGCATTAGTTTATTGTAGAATTTTCCATAAACAAAAACTAGTTTGGAAAGACAATATTGATAATGAAGTCCCCAAAGCAGAAAATCAATTCAACAAAATGAATAAAAGCTTCAATCATAGAGACTTTTGTTGAAACATAATTGCATTAATCTTAAACAGCAAAACTTTTGGATCTTAGTTTTGAATCTATCTACATTTCTGCATCAAGTCTATACAAATCTTATTGTGAGATTTCACAAAGATTAAAAGAGATCAGTTGCAGCAGTATTCAGGAGGAAGTCAACAAAACCCCTCAAGCAAAGAGGTGCTGAAATGTTGTCAGAATGCTGCCCGTCCAGATATTTGTGCAACATTGGTATCCATCATGCCTATAAGGATTGAGTCTGTCATCAAATATAAGGTTCCTTATATATGTCCTATAATTTAATATAACAAATTTATACAGATACAAATTTTACATAAAAGCAAATACAATACTGTTTAAATTAGATGTAATTCAATTACTGTAAGTGTCAATCCTGGTACATTTAAGTGATATTGCACAGATGTGTGCTTACTTCAGTTGTATACGGTACATATTTCTTGATTATTATTGAGAACATTTGTATGATTTGTATAAGCTTCAATGGTCAGTAGTCAATTTCTTTTCAGTTTTTTGTTTCTGACATTTTCTGAAGTCACTGCAAGCTGACCCTGCTTGGTTTTGCTTTATCATGATGAAATATCTTGCAAAAGCACAGTGAATCACAGTTTCTTTTGCTTGGCCTGAGTTTTAATAAGGCGCTCTTAAGCCACACTTTGCTCTGTCTTTTTCTGTCTCTTTCTCCACTGCTCTGTTGTGCCACGGATTCCTGCCACAGTGATAAAAAAGATCGTTGCAGGTATGAGGCTCTGTAGCCTTGGACTTCTAACATGCTGATTTTGACATGTACACCTTAGACACCTTCTGTTAACAATACACTATTTTCTTTATCTCAAAATTCTTTCTTAAACTTCTTGGTTTCACTTGAGTTCATGGCTACTGCTACTGAAAGCACACAGATTTAAATAACATTCAGCTGAACTTTTTTTTTTTTTTTTTTTTTTACCAATTTCACAGTAGTTCACACACTAATATTTACCTGAGTGCATAAATAATTGCATGGCTAATAACAATATGCCTCCAGTTAATTTTCCTAGATCATTATTGCAAAGTAAGGCAAACCTAATTCAAATAATAAGTTTTACTCAGATCTACAATACTAATAGCTGATTATTGTCTATAAATGTCTCTATATGGCTCTTTTTTTAAGATAATTTATTTGTCCCACAGTGGGGACATTTATAAAATGTATTGTGTTGTTTCTCTTTTTTCAGAGGGGGTTCTGGACCATGCTGTGCTTCTGCAGGTGATCAAAGAGCAGCAGGTACAGCAAAAGAGGCTGCTGGACCAACAGGAGAAACTTCTGGCTGTTATTGAGGAACAGCACAAAGAGATCCATCAGAAAAAGGATGAAGACGAGGAACCCAAAGCTGCAGGTCAGTCTACTAAAGGTCACATCTAGATGATGTGAAAATGGGTTTTTTAAAGATGACATAATAACATTCCCACAACAACATATATATAATATACACACATGTATATGTATGAAAATTCTCTAATTTTGGACGTACCCCCTATGGTACCTTAGTGAATCATCTAGATATTATGTCAGTTATGTCAATAATGACAATTGATCACTCAATTTAATTAATATAAATAAATGGGTTTTGCATTATTTTATTTATTCTATTTTATTTGTATAAAATATTATCAAAGCAGGCATTTTATTAAAAATTCTTAAAAAAATGTAAACTGTTCAAATGTTCATCACAAATGTTAATAATAATAAACTGCGTTAATATAAAACAACATGCAATTTTATGTTTTACACTTCTTTCCCCCCTAACCGTACTAAAATTGAACCGGACTGTGACTTAAATATGTACCGAACAGTGAATCTTCTGTAAATTTACACCCATAAAATAAATCCTATCTATCTATCTATCTATCTATCTATCTATCTATCTATCTATCTATCTATCTAGCTATCTAGCTATCTAGCTATCTAGCTATCTATCTATCTATCTAGCTAGCTAGCTAGCTAGCTAGCCAAAAATATCACTCACCCATTAAAATAATTGAATTCAGGTGTTCTAATCACTTTTATGGTTACAGGTGTATAAAATCAAGCACTTGGGCTTGTAGACTGCTTCTACAAACATTTGTGAAAGACCGGTCGCTCTGAGGAGCTCAGTGACTTCCAGTGTGGTACCATGATAAGATGCCATCTGTGCAAAAAGTCCAGTCATGTAATTTTCTCAATAAATATTCCACAGTCAACTGTTAGTGCTGTTATAACAAAGTGAAAGCGATCGGCAACGACAGCAACTCAGCCACAAAGTATTAGGCCATATAAAATCACAAAGCGGGGTCAGGCTGAGACGCATAGTGCACAGA
>NC_139585.1:14202561-14237561 GCF_946808225.1 Silurus aristotelis | reverse complement strand
GCTGTTCATCTCAACCCAGCACAAGATGAACCTAAACAGGAGAAACAACCTCTGCAAGGGGAATTGCATGTGGATGAAGTGTTGCAGAGAGACCTCGGGGCACGAGGGGTGCCATTACGCCAGCATCAGCCTGACCTTCCTAAAGAGAAGCAAGGAGTCGTTGAACAGCTTCAACCAGAAGATATTGCCAAAGAGGAAGAGAAAGTTAGGCTGAGGTTAGCCCAACTGGAGGTGGAGAAGGAACGGCTTGAGAAGGAAGGATTGGAGAAAGAGAGGCTTGAGAAAGAAAGGTTAGAAAAAGAGAGACTTGAGAAAGAAAAGTTGGAGAAAGAGAGGCTTGAGAATGAAAAGTTGGAGAAGGAGAGACTTGAGAAGGAAAGGTTGGAGGCAGAGAGGTTGAAACAAGAGCTTGATAATGAAATTGTAAAGCAGGCTGAAAAGGAGCAGAAACTGATTGAGCAGAGGGAAAAACTGCTCCAGTTACAGCAGATAATTGACAATCGAGACTCCAATCAGAATGAGGTCATCTTAAAAGAGAAGCAAGTACCTCAACCTCAGAAAAAAGGAGGCAGGGACTTAAAGGAGAATTTGGATCATGAAAAGCAGGGGTTGCAGAAAGAAAAGAAGAGCAGAGAGGAGGGAGAGATTGACCTAAGAAGGCGACGCAGGGCTTTGGGTACTGAGGAGCGACAAGAGCCTGGAATAGAACCACTGATGGAGCTCAGAGGCTCAGACCTCCATGCAGCACTCGAGGCTCAGCTACTGGCTGGAGTTGTTGTCCATTCTCGCCAGATCAAACAGTTATCACACAAGCAGGACAAAGATGAATAGTTTTTTCACCTAGCAATATGTTGAATACATAGACATGAATATGCACACACTCAATTAAATGTCTCGTACATCTCAAGCTCATATAAACATCAATCGTTGCCCATATAGTACACAATGCTGCCTCAGCCACAGAGTTTAAATCCAGGACTAAAATGTATTTATAGTTGTACATCCACACTGAAGGATTTCAATCTCCTTTTTTCACTGTACTTTTATAGCTTTCTAGGGACTCCACAAATCTGCTTTTCTTAACACTGATTACTTTTGCACTATAATCTGAAAGGAAACAGTTTGGCTTTTTTCCCACAATCTCTTATCCAATATTGTAAAATTGACCTGAGAGAACACTGACCTCAATATCAATCAAGCCTCATTAATAAGCATATTAAATATTTCTGTTACCTTTATGTAATAGGAATTAAGGCCAAGGCACCAGACTTGTTTGACCGTTTTGGACGCATCAGTGCAGGTTAAAATGTTAAAATGTGGAGAACTGTGATACTGATCAATACTGATTTGTATACACGTGTTCACATGTATGCATACATGTAAACATGGTCATTGAAGATTCAACATTTATCCTGTAGGATGCAGTGGTTACATTAGGATTCTTTTGAAATGTATTTTCAGTAGGTCAATTCTGAGCCAGGAGGCTGCCAAACTTTCCATAAACATGTTTATCATCCTGAAAATGATAACAGTTCCAATACTTTTATTTAATTGAACGTTGAGAGATTACGTAAATTTTTTGTGATTTTCTACAATGTCATGGCCAAAGGTTTTAGCTTAAACTAATTGATGTATGTTTACACACACACGCCAGAATTCCAAAGGTTGCAGGGACACACAACTTTATATTCTTCTCATCACATTCATTTCTCTGCTGTGTGGTTGGGGTGGCATTCGGTAATATTTTTCCACTCAAACTGTCCATCGATACATTACACACACACACACACACACACACACACACACACACACACACACACACACACACACACATATATATATATATATATATATATATATATATATATATATATATATATATATATATATATATATATATATATATATATATAATAAAATGTATGTATATATGTATGTTTATCTTTTCTATGTTGAATTCCAGGATGTTGAGGTTACTTTGAATATCAGCTTATGCTAAGCAAATGTAAAGGCTTTATCTAAAGGCAAATGTGACTTTTGGTCTTTTGAAGATGTACACGATGTGTCCGAATGTTTCGTTTTCCTTCGCATACATGTTCCAGCATGGCAACATCTCTTTTTACTCCAACAAGGCAGTAATAATGGAGTTTGTTTTGTTCTGATATAATCTTGTGTAATAAACTCTTATGGAAAAGTGTTTATTATACAAGATTATATCAGGTTATTATACAAGAAACCTGAAATGTACATATGCCTGTGATAGGTGTCCACAAGCCTTTGACTATGCAGTATGAATGTATTAAACTTACAAACCGAGATAAAGGACCGAACACTGTTAAAGATCCAGATTATTTTTATTTTTGGGTATTTTTCTGGTCTGTAGGTTAACCAATGCCATTAAACTCAGTTGAAGGTAAACTTATTCCAGCTCATAATGCTTCATTTAGTATTAAGCAGTAAACAATGACCATGGGATTTTCTATATAATGTTTGTGTCTATTTTTAAAAAAAAGGGGAACTATCTATAAATAAAACATTCTTTGGAGTTAGTCCATTATTTAAATATGAACATGTGGAGCACTTTGTTTAAAAAATAGTCCAAAATGTAATTTACAACAGCACAAAAAAAGTAATATTGACCATAAAAGGTTTATTTTTATACTAGGAGTACCAGATTCTAATTTATTTTTGGAGTAACTTTATATTTGAAGTAAGTGCAGAAAAGCTATACCTACTAGCGATTGTTAGATCACAGTTGTTTGATCATTTTACAAAGCTTGATTCATGTCTTTATAATTTTTGTGGGTTTAATGGTCATTCTCTTGTTCTAAATTACTTGCCTATAAATATTTCATCTTTTGTCATCTTTCTCTAGGTTTGTGTTTTGATTATATTGTTATAATGTTCTGGTCCTCTTTCAGGGTTTTAACAGAGCTCTATGTGTATTGTTCAGGTGTGCTAAAACTGGTTACAATATTGTAATTCTATAGCCTGTACATTAATCACATTGAATCTGCTGTTTCAGGTGTTTTGAGTATTGAAAATATTTTCTTAATAAACTCGTGTTTTTCTGAGGGTATATGTATAGATAAATGACATACCATCTTTTCACAGGTGGTAATAAAAGGAAAATATAGAGAAATCGTTTCCTCAGTGAAGTTAATTTATTAATTTTTTTCAGCTGTGTATTGGTTTGACATTGTCAAACTCCTCTCATACCACAACAATTCTCCAAATGTTTTAGAATAATGTTTCATAGTTTGTCTATTTATACTTATATTTAGTTGTTAAACTGTAGCACACATTATTTGTCTTTCTTTATTAAAGAACACATAAGTGAGTATTTGTAGGCTTGAAGGATATAAATATATTGTCTTTATGTATCACAGAATTAATATATAAGAAACGTTGTTTTTCTCATCTTACTCTCTATTAATAAAAACGACCTTATTTCCGAAGCCTTTAGGATTTATACTGTTTAAAATGTTGCTTCCCACAGGTTCATAATAGCGATAATAAATTTTTTTTATTATTAA
This sequence comes from Silurus aristotelis, assembly GCF_946808225.1. Classification (NCBI taxonomy): domain Eukaryota; kingdom Metazoa; phylum Chordata; class Actinopteri; order Siluriformes; family Siluridae; genus Silurus; species Silurus aristotelis. The sequence continues at coordinate 14,234,025 of NC_139585.1, read as the reverse complement.
TTGCTATATTTGGCACAATTCAAAACTTTAATCTTACTCATAGTGCAGTGATGCAATGAGTCACTAAATGAACAAATTTATCAACATTACAAATTCTACAAGTTAATGTTTGTAAATGAATTCAAATCTAATGCCAGTGTGAGGAAAATTGTACTAATCAGAGCAAGTCAGAAATGTGTGCATTTTTGTACAAAAAAACAAAACAAAAACCCAGATGCAGATAATTGCACAAACATAAATCTAAACATTTTCCCATCTAAGAAATTAATGTAGCATTCACATTGTTAGGGACATTATTATTGTGCTTCAGTAATAAAGAACAAATGCTCAATGAAATGAACCAGCTTTGTTCAACCATTAAACATTATAAACTGGTAGAACAGCAAGCATGTTCACAGGGCCAGATCCTTTTAATTAACACCTTTTCCTTCACCAGAAGAAAAGCTGCAATGTTTTAGTCCCGGGTTTTTCCACACTTATTTCAGGCAGTGTTAGAACCCAGAACTTTAGCTGTAAATGTTTATAAACCAGAGTCGGTTGTAAATTCTATAATTGGCTGTTTGGATTGTATGTTGATCCCAAGTCATTACTGACTTGGACTTTATGACCACCTCATCAATTAACGTTGGATAACAAGGGTGTGGGGTTTTGAGCAGGGCATCAGTAACACCATTGCTGCATGGGATTCCATATGTGCAGACTTGTGATATGGAAGCTTTTAAGGTGTGTGAGACATAAAGCTCATGGCAAAACATTAATCAAGCCTTTTATGTTTATCATCTGTTCTCTCTGATCCAGGGTCAGTTCTTTAAATATCCGTCTTTCTCAGGTGTCTCTGTGCAACAGCTCTGAGATCAGGAGGGAAAGCAGAGTTGTGACACCCTTACAGAAGCAACACACCTCATTTATCATCTGGTCCTGATTCGGCACAGCATGCGCTCTCTCGCTGTCTCTTTCTAAAAAAAAAAATAATAATAGTCTAATTTTGGTTCCCTTAAGTAATTTATCCACATCTTGATCTAATCTATTAAATTGCACTAGATAATAGAGACAGAAGGAGTGTGTGGCAAAACAACCTGCCAATACTTTACCACAGCAGCATTGAAAACCACAGTGCAGGGACATTTCTTCACACACCCACTTCTCACTGATCACACAAAACCTGTGCCATATAGATCATTTATTTGTATGCACTAGGACATTGACTTTTTTTATATGTTTTTTCAGATACTACCCAAAAATGTAAATAAAACATCTCAGATGATGGTGGTTACCAATTTTCTAACCACGCAGTTTGCGCTGAAGCTCAGGTTACTGTCTCTTTGGAGTTTCAAATGTACTTTCTGCTGTCCAAAAACATGCACATGGGAGGCTTGGCTTAAAAACATTGCTTCTCATTTAATTGTGTGCACAAATCCAACTCGGTGTGTATTTCAATCTTATGTACAGTGTTTTTGGAAAAGGCTCTGAATCTGAAGATGAGTGAATGAATGGATCAAAAAGTTTATTCAACATGTATATCCAGGCTTCTTCTACTTCATTCTTTGCTTCGCCTGCAAAGGAAGAAAAATGGAATTAGTATTCAAGTTAATTCTCAAATATGCTGTATGACTTGGGACTGATCATCCAGAACATTAAAACCACTGACAGGTTGATTTAACACTAATTATCTCATAACAATCACTCCTGTAATATGAACAGGCAGTTCTCAAAGTTGATGTGTTGGAAGCATGAAATACAAGCAAGTGTCAGGATCTAAGGGACTCTGACAAATGCCAAGTTGTGCTGGCTAGACGATGGAGTCAGTGTAATTTTTAAAACAGAAGATATTGTGAGGTGTTCCTGGAATGCAGGGGTTCGTAGCATACCAAAAGTGGTACAAGAAAGAAAAACCCCAAACACCCAAGGCTTACCAATGCACAATGGCAGTAAAGGCTAATCCATCTGGTCTGAACCCACAGAAAAGCTACAATAGCACAATTTGATGAAAAGTTCATGCTGGCTATAACAAAGAACCCACAGTGCATCATAGCTTGGTGCACATGACCATTTAAAACTATTTAAAGCCCAACAATAGGACAATGGAGCAATGAAAGAATTTCGCCTGGGTTTTTTGGGGTTTTTTTTAATAAATGGATGGTCGAGTGTATCTTTGTCACCTTTTGAACCTTGGCTCCTGGCATTCATGTGGATGTTAAGTTGACACATACCACCTATCTAAATATTGTTGCAGACCAGGCACAGCCATAAATGACAACAGAATTGCCTCTAAACAGTGAAATATTTCTGCAGGATAATGGAAAATATTTTCATATTTTCCAGACCGTTTATGACAGAGTTCAAAGTGTTCCATCTACAATCTCCTAGATGTGCTCAATAAACAAGTCCAATCCATGGAGGATCTGCCTCAGAACTCAGGACTTGAGTGATCTGATGGTGTCTTGTAGCATTTGACATGAAGACATTACCATCAGAGATCTTGTGGAATCTATGGCTTGATGGGACAGAGCTATTTTGGAAGCATATTATTAGGCAGGGGGTTGTAATATTATGGCTGATCAGCATTAATAAAGCAATAATAAGGCCAAGTTCTATAGTGAATACATAATACTTTGAGCAATATACAGTATATGAGTGCATCAGTTAAACTAACAGCGTTGATGAAGCAGGTCTTCAGAGCTTCAAACTCTTTTAGGCACAAATCTTTCTGCAGCTCCTGTTTGCCTGATGTAGTGGAAACCACACATTTGCCATAAACAGCTGCCTGCAACACAAACCAGTTTAAATAAGTACAGAGATTCACCAACATACAGTTTTCGTTATTCCTAAGGTTTTATTATTATAATTTTGTAGTTAGTTGCTGAAATGCGACTTATAGTTTTATTCACCTCTGCTGAGCACCGGGCAAAGAGCTCAGGGAATCTCCTCATCCGCTCCCGGCTACTGCTCCAAACGTTTCTCCCTGTCATGACTGGGAACACGAAAAGATCCCGCCTCCTACACTGTGATTGGCTGATACTTCATTCTCAAACCCATATAACAAATCGGATCAAGAAGATTGAAAACGAAGTCACAGGTTAAGCCAAATGACCGTAAACTAACAATTAATCTGCTTATTAATTTCGAAATATAGAATGTGTACAGTGTCTTAAAAGGCAACATCCAATAAAAATCTAGTTTTATCACAAACGTATATGGGCCTACAAACCAAATCCAAAAACACACAATCCTCTACAAGAGCGCCGCCATATTTGTGCCCCCTGACCACGTGACGCTCTTCAGGACCAGCTTTATGCTTCCTTCAAGTGCTCCTCAGATATCACTACAGTATACACAAATGTGTAGTTTTAATTAAAAGGACCTTTTAAATGTAGTTCCTATTTATCTTTTTAATCTGTCTGATATATTTCCGTTTTTCTTTCTTTAATTAAAATGTGCAACTGATGCAGAAGTTCTAATATAAGTCAATGATTATAGTGTATTCAATCACTGTCTTATAAAAAGTTTATTACCTACTTAGAAAACTGACAATGCATTTCCACTGCTATGATGTAAGCATTAAAAACAGAAAAACCGTCAGAAATTATTTTTTAACATACCCCGGAGTGCATAGCTTCGGAAAGGAATTTGAAAACACCACAACTTTTATTACATTTGAAGGTAGCATAATTGTGCTACCCGTATTCCTACATGTCCCGCCTCCTTCTCTTTGATTGGTTCACACTAGATTCTGTCAAATCCTGACCTGCTTTGTGAAAGAAAATTACCAATCAATCGCAGCACAGAAAGCGGGACTTTTGTGAACATGGGTGGGGAAAAGTACCTGAATGTGGATTTGGACCTTATCACCTGCGCCTTTGAATGAACGTCTTGTTGCTCATTGGTTACCTTTAATAGTGACGCATTGGCGTTTGACCAATCAGATTCGAGAAGCGTGTAGTGTAGGTGTGCGGTATGACAGTGCACGGTGCTCCGGCCTCTCCCTCTCAGCAATGGTACACAGACCGCGGAATAACCCGAGATCCGTAACAAATGGCTACTTTAATGGAACGACTGGCATTCTTGCAGAAAGTAAGTGCTTTAGGTTGGAATCCAGGTCGAAATGTGACTCTTAGATTCTTAGCTTTCTCCTTGAAATGTTGTGGTTAACGTGTTTATGTATAGGTAAGGTAGCTCACGCGCTCCTCATGCAGGTTTTCCAGTACAGGCCAAGTCATTGATGTTACTAGATTTTAGAGATCTAGCTTTATGTCGCTGGACTTGTTTGCTCTCTCTGACCGCCATGTGTTTGTTCAGATGCCGACTCTTATGAAGGCGACAGCAGATGACGAAGCGCCCTGTCCTGGATACCTGTTTGAGGAAATCAGCAGTATCTTTTGACAACTGTGTTGTAAAGCCGTGTTTACAAGAACTACTTACTGCAATACAATGTCCCAAAGCAGCTTTACAAGGGTTATAAAATATAAATGTATAAGTTTAGTGTCTATAAGTTACCTAATGAGCAAGGCAGTGGAGACAGTAGCAAGGAAATAGTCCCTGAGATGAGGAATAAGGAAGAAACCTGGAAAGGAACCAGATTCAGAAGGAAAACCATCTTCATCTGTGTGACACCAACTATCCATCATTATAGTTCCATTAATATGGTCTGCTGTTAAGTGACGGACGCTTAAACGCAGAACTGTTTGTGAAAACTGCGGTCCATTGTTGTGCAGTATAAATTACAATATTAATGCTTTTATTTACAGAATATTAATTACAGTCCAAATCCATCCTCCTAGTCCTTGAGTTGCTCAGTTACATGGATTTTTAGGCTGTTCTTGTGGAACCATCCACAGCTGCACACAGTGGCCTTCAATCGAAGAGACCTCCATCCAGAGGACACTGGGATTATTCAGACCAGAAAAGCTGAAAGGGACAGGATTGCTGGTCACTGGTAGCTCAGGAGCATGTTTAACTTGACACCGAGAGAGAAGAGGCGACAGGAAGAGAGAATTAATCATTGTTATTATAAGTACCACTATTGTTAGATAACATTTTAAGACACTACAGTGTGATCAGGATGCAAGTAAGGACTCCAGCAAGACTAGCTATGGCAGCCTAATTAAAAGGGAGAGCCAGAATGTAACACAGACATGAGAGATGTCTGGGATAAGAGACAGCCCACCACACCACTGTCAAAAAAAGTAGTGCAATAAAGACCTTCACTTATAAAACATCCTAGAAATTTCTCATGAGTCAGTGGGCTGCTGCCAGTGTCTTCTTGAATACCTTTTGGAGCGGCTGCAGGTTGAGTCCTGTCACGTGAAACTAAAGGTGAGGTGGAAAAACGCTCATGGTAACGTCAAGTAGATTGTACTGTCATTTACTGTCATGTGCATCGCAGGTGGTTTGATCATCAATGTTGAGTAAAATTGTTCATGAATTCATTTTTATACAGTACAAAGTCTATAAACGTTGAGCACAGGCAACAGACTGCACGATTATTCATGTGCTTTAAGCAAGTAAATGTTTTGCCAAGAACAAGTATAACGAGAGAGAGTGCACATACAGCACATGAGCAGGCATGTTCAGACGTATGTAATAGTGTTTTTTCACCTGTATACGTATATCCAGGAGCGCCGTGCGCATGATCAGGGCAGTGTATTATGTGAAAGTGTGCAGGAAGAACAACAGTGTTATAAACGGCAGCATATTCATGTGTCTAAATATCAGACAGTAATGTTTTACTGTAGCAACATATCATCAAATATAAACAAATAACAGGTAAACATATTTTTTAAGTGAGCATACATCCAGCAGCATTTTAAAGCTTATAACGCCTTGATTTGTTTAAATCGAGTTCTCAAATTTCTAAAGATGCTTTTCTTTTTTGCCTTCTGTTCTCTGCTAAAGGTTTTAAAGGTCCTGCTGCATCTCTGTGGCCAAAGTCCTCCGCACTTTGTTACAGAACTGAGGCGAAATGCCACGTTCATCCAGGAAGTAACGGGTAAGGGGATTCCGCATGCATCAAAAACCGTAGAAATTATAAACAAAACCTGGGATTAAAATATTCTCTTTACATTGTAAAATCAAGAACTTGTAATCTACAGGGAAAAAAAACTGAATTGCTGCTAATCTCTTGTCTTTGGTGTCTCTTTCAGTGTACAGTGGTCCTCCGGATGCTATTCATGGCAATGCACTCTTTCAGAAAGTGCGAGTCTTGGCACAGGTGAGAGATTTAAAACCGTACTTCTTCCAGTATATATTTTTTAGATCTTTGTGTGTGTAACTCCGATCTTGCACTGATCTTGGGTTATTAGATCGTCCCTAATATTATCTCTTCTCTTTAGGAATTGGCCAGTGTGCTCTTCAGTGACATGATGTCCACAAAGTCTGATGTCTCTCTCTGTAAAGCAGCAGCAACTCCAACTACAGGTGTGTAAATAAGCATTCCTGACGTGTCATTATTGCTGATTCACCTGTTTCAAACATAGTGGTTTGAGTCACAATGACTGTGTGTGTGTGTGTGTGTGTGTGTGTGTGTGTGTGTGTGTGTGTGTGTGTGTGTGTGTGTGTGTGTGTGTGTGTGTGTGTGTGTGTGAGTGAGTGAGTGAAAGAGGCATCATTATTCAGGATTTGGTGTGGTATGTTGTATTGTCACTTACTAAAACCTCCAGTCTCCCCAGTTTGCCAAAGGGTCTGTGTTGCTTTTCTGCCATTCTAATTGTGAACACGTGGGTTTTCTATGGTTTCTTTAGTTTCTTATCAAGTCACAAAAAACATATTGGTGATTCTAAATTGCACCAGATGTGAAAGTGTGTGTGTATGATGCCCTGTGATGGACCTGGGATGCATTGTTACCTCAGACCCAGTGTTAATGTCCTTTGTGACTCTGAGTGTGGAATGAAGATGAATTGTCCCTAACTGAATGAATGTTCAGGAATTAGTTTCACTCAATGCTAAAAATCAATAAATTATAGAAGCCCATTTCATCATTTTCCCATCATTGTTCCCACCATTTACATATAATACTTTAGCACTAATATCCTTGTTTGCCTTCTTTGTTTGTTCCTCAAAACATTGAGATGTTTTTCAGCAACAGAAAAGTCTTAAAAGCAAAACTAACCATGGTTTTCTACTGAAATCTGTGTTAAATGTTGTGTGAAATCTGTGTTAAATGTCATGTTTTTACACATTGGGCCATTATTTTTCAATAGGAATGGGATCAGAGTGTCTCAGATCGGGGATGCTGGGATTTGGAAATAGCCCAGCGAGAAAATCATCCAGTAAGACAGTTTCAATTTTGTGACCAATACTCAAGATTGCTCCTGTTTTCGTTTCACTTTCAGTTTATACAGCATCTCTGCTTGTTCTTTATAAGGTACAGTGCGTATTTTGGATAAGATTCAGAAAGCTGCAGAGGTGGTGGCCAGTGCTGTTCTTCCCCCCACAGAGCATGCTGGGATTCGACTCCATGATAATAATTACCGGGCAGTGGTGGCTCCCTCTGCTGTTGTGGAGGTTGCAATGCCAGCTTGTGCATACAGTGTTCCTTCAGACAGCCGCAAAGGTATTTAAATAAACTAGGGTTATGCTTATGGAGCAGGGATTTTCAGATAAAATGTGTGAAGGGCCAACTACTTAAGGTTTTGCTTACATTGGTTTTCAAGTTCTTCGGTGAATCCACTGAAGAACTTTGCTGCTCTGTTTCTGCCAGTTTCTGACCATCTTTTATGTAGAAGGTCTTACAAAAATATAAAACTTTTAACAATGGAAACGGCAGCTGCAGTATAATCAAAGGGCAGTTTCTTGAATAAATGTTGAAACTGTAAGGGGGGGGTGTGTGTGTGTGAGAGTGTGTGAGAGTGTGTGAGAGTGTGTGAGAGTGTGTGAGAGTGTGTGAGAGTGTGTGAGAGTGTGTGAGAGAGAGAGAGAGAGAGAGAGAGAGAGAGAGAGAGAGAGAGAGAGAGAGAGAGTTCAGCTAAAGCATGTCCGTGTACACAGTCACTTAAACCAGTGGCAAATATGTACTTGATAATAGCACAGAGATTTTTGTGCATCATTGTAGTTCATTACAGTTTGTACAGGTTGGTAGAGTTTATCAAGTGGTAAATGAAGTTAACGGCATTATTTGTTTCATGAAAAGTTTCTGCCTCTCAGCTCCTCACAGATGCCCGGGACAGGCAAGTGGAGGTTGGGAGGAAACAGGCAGTGGCCATAGCTCGTCTCACAACTCTTCTTTCGAGAACGAGCCAGCCATTCAGACATCAGTTAGGGGAAGCAGTAAGTCCGGAGAAACGGGCAGCCACTCGTGTGCGAGCCGTGAAAGTGGAGACAGCGTATCAGAACGGTAAAGCTGGTGGATTTATAAAAGCTAGGTCATTGTACAGCATAGGTGTGAAAAGTAAAGCTCTGAATAGATGATTATTATTATGTAGAAATTAATTTTATTCCAAAAATTTAATTTTGTAGTAATATATGAAAGCTAACAGGAGTTTATATATTATGTAAGAGAGAGTCTGTTCACTGAAGTTCATTTATTAGTCATTATTTTTGATAATGCATGGATTAAATGATTGCTTAATTAAAGAATTTATTAAGATTAAAATTATTTAATCAAGTTCATCAGATTAGAAATGTCTCAGTTGGTGGCATGATTCAGAGATTTAGATTCATTTGCAAGCATGCAGTTGTTAAAACATAGACATGTTGGATGAATTTGTAATAATTTAAAGTTTCCACCAATATCAACCTTGATCTTGATCTATATATACACTGGGGAAATAAAGGGACTATATGGACCATATCTTTTGTAATTCATATTAAAATTGAGTAATTCTCTTAATGTCATCGTTTGCCATATCTTCAAATTCAGATTTATTAAATTGAGGTGCCTCCCAGATGTGCTAGAAAGTTTTCTTTTCTCAGTGTCGAGGCTGTACATTTGGAAGACTGTGGCCAGGAGATGGCGCTGATTAACAGACTCATTAATGGATCTAAAATCTTTCTCTCCAGAGATGAGAGCCAACTTTTCATCAAAGAGTAAGTGTTTATGTTGAAATGTTTAGCAAATTCACTCACTTTAGTAGAATTCACTCATTTGAAGATAAGAGCTATGTTTACACATCAGAGTAGTCATTGACTAGCAGCGAAAAAGCGATTGGACCATTCATATTCAATAAGAGCTGGTGACGTTCACCAATACGAGCAACCGCGACAATGGAAGGGGGTAGATGTGGGCGTGTCCAGCAAAGCAACAAATTAGAGAAAACTGTAACTTTCAATCTTATGCAGTGACTTCCAATGGGATTAAAAGCAGTTGAGGGCATGTGATCCAGCTATAGATTTGTTGAAGTAGAATAATAATTATGCCACCCCCTGATAAACATGGCAACCGGTATTTTTAAAACCTGCTGCACCTTTATGGTTCAGTGGTGAGACAGTTGCTGCATGTGTAAGCTTACAATAAGAGCTGATCTCTGGTGAAATGTTCTTGTGAACAAGGCCCCAAATCTGCTCATCACCTTTAATTACCTGTAGTACTCTGAGGTGGAAGAACTTGTGGTTATGTTTGATTACAAACATTTGATTACACATGGACTTTCTGGAAAGTGCGTGGTGTTTTAGGCATTAGTCTTGCACATTGTCTACTTATTCATTGACTTCTATTTTCTAGTCTTTTCTCAGTACAGGAAAACTTTAGATTGGACACGATTTGTTTTTTGTAACATTATCAAAATGATTGATTGCTTTTTCCATTCTAGGTGTTCTACTTTAAACTGTGAAGTTGTGGTAGAGCTTCTCTGTCACAAACTACAGGACCCCTCACAGATTACCCAAATGGTATTTTGTCCGATTTAAACATATAGTTACCTTAAGTGCATAATTGACTGTAGTTGATTGTTCAGAGTGGGGAAGAAATAGACTATATAATCCTAAATATAAACATCTTTGTTATTTCTTCAGAGAGCACTGTGTGGTCTGGCATGCCTGATGTGCACAGATCTGATATCTTTAGAGCATATCTTCACTGTTACACATGTACGTCTTTCCCAGTTGAGTAAAGGGACAACAGGGCCAGTAACAAACAAGGCAACCAAGGTAAGGTAAAGAAAGAGGTATACAAGGGTGTATTGTGTTCAAATAACCAGTTTTGTGTGTGTGTGTGTGTGTGTGTGTATACAGGACATATGTAACAATGATGCTTTTCTGTCTGTAGCTTCTTAGGCAGTTTGAAGCAATATTGGGTACTTCTCTCTCGGAAATAACCAAGCATGACGTTCCTGTGTGTCCCGAATCATCTACTTCTTCACGTTCAGATCTGTCCTTGAATCCAACTCTCATTAGTCCTCTTCTCTCAGCACAAGCGGACGCAGCTGTAAATAAACCTCTGTTCATAAGTGACTCGCAAGCTCCCTCTGCTGGACAAGAAGACCAGGAGTATGATCATGCTGATTCTGTTGAGAGAAGCACACGAAACAAGCAGAGTGTTTTGGAGAATGAAGACAGAACCACAGACCTTTGTAAGAGCTCGGAGCCTTTTGTTAACCCTCCCAGACTCTCCCTGTTTAGTGGCATGGAGCTGATCAACAGAGGGAAGCCAGTGTGTCTCGTTGAGCCTGTTCTTGTGGAGCCAGATACCCAGACCAGACCAGAAACTTTTGACAGCATCAACATGGATATGGAGAAGAGCTCAGAAAAAAACACAGAGCCCTCTTCATCCTTTAGTGGTGACCAAGTTTCAGCTTTCTCCTTCCTCAACCTCTGACCTGATAATGGCTATAATGTTTAAATGTATTTCCGTTTGTAAAATTCAATAATTTTGGTAGAATTGATGGTACTCCATGACTAGTAATTAAAAAAATATTACTAGAAAGGAATAACATGGGCAAAAACTGCACCAGGTGCATGAAGGTACCAATGCCATTAACAACTGATCCAGTCTTTTACTTTATGAGTAACTTTATATATTTACAAATACAATTTATTTCGACTCAAGGGCAGATTTTAGATTATATAGTTACTCGATTTCAGAGATTAAATAATTTAGTATACTAGGATAGATATGGTTGTCTTTTGGGTATGCATTGTTAAGTCAGGTGTGACTGGTCTTTTATGTAATATTTATACAAGATCCCGATGCTGCTAGTGGCTTATAACCAAGTCTAAAGAATTGTAAGCAGGCTGTATAGTAGGGGTGTAACGATACAGTGTATAATAATGCAGCTTATTTATCATAAAATATCTCCTATCACCTGTGGTCTAATAAACAGGCTGACAGTACCGCCTCTGAAAAACAGTATTTTTTTATACCGTTTTTTTTTTTTTTTTTTTTTAAGTACCCCTCTCTAAAGAAAGCTGATTTTCACAAGCTAATCCATTCCTATACTAAGCTTTACTGATTAACTCAATCCAGGCTAAAGAACATCATGGAGACCTATGAGACTCTACTCATTATAGAGAAACATGCAGGATTCTGAGACATGGAGCAGCAGTGATGACTTTGACAGTAGAACTATCTGAATGTGAAATGACTGAGCGTTCCTTGAGTATCACTTCAATGAACGTTTGAGGAGTGTTCATGTTTTATCAGCCATGCTTCATTTTGTTACATGCCAATGCACAGCTTTTGTTTACTTATATGGTTTAACACACTGTCCCTATTTTTTGTATCTTTACAATGTTGAAAGTTTGAATCAGTTGAAAACAGGAGGCAATGCATTTTTTTTTTTTTTTTTTTTTTGCAGTTTTTAAAAATGCTTTCTACTAAAACACCTTTGTGTTGAATTTAAATTCTCTGTATCGTTACAACCCTACTAAATATGTGACCGATTTGCCTGACAAAATGGTCAGACCTTGTCAGTGTTCTATATTCCTCAAGTTGTTCAACAGGTAGCATGGACCCAGGTTTGATCCTGAGCTCAGGTTAGTGTGAAGTTTTTATGCTTTTAATGTTTTTTTTGTAGGTTTATTTAAGACTGTTTTCTTCCTACCACTGAAAATCATGCTAGTAAGTGGTTTGGCTAAAGATAATGTGTGTGATATGGTCCAAGTGTATCCATTTCACACTCTGTGATCACGGGATATGGTCTGGATCCACACTGACCTTGACCAGTTACTGAATGTGACTGAAAGAATCCTCTGAGACCAGACACATCACAGTTTTCACAGTCTGGTCTCTGCATATTAATCATAACAAATTGTACATTTGGATTATTACTTGTGTTTTGCTGATGAGAGAAAAACTGATGTACCTCAGGATTATTTTGCTCCAGTGTTTACCTTGCCTGACACATGTTGTGTCACTTTACAGCTAATTTAATGATTCTTTTATGGTTTGCACTAGGGGTTATTCCTCAGAGCTACTTAAGTCTTCCAGTAATTTAAAACCTTTAAATATGGTCACGAAAGATAAGCATTGACATGCTGAATCATTTTAGTATAGGTCCTTTTTGCCAATAAGTCAAATAATGAATTCAGCTTCATACAGTTTTGCAAACTGTGCTGTATATTTGTGTGTGTGTGTGTGTGTGTGTGTGCACGTGTGTGAGATGTGAAGCTGCACTTAGTCATGAAATGAAATGCACTGTTTTGAACATATCTGCAATTATAGAAAAAAAGCCAACACAATAAAATTATTTAAAAACCTTTATTGTTGATATTGTATGAAGATCATTTGAGAAAATACCTATTTATAAATTGTAAATGCGTTAGCTATGTTATGTACAACTCTACATACAAAACATGAAGGTAATTGTAATGATTATCATCAAAACTGATAGTCTTACACTGTAGTTCTTTACATTTTTCAGCTGCAGCATTCGAGATGGTAGTCTGCTTATTTACGCTGCCTTACTGCACATTCTGTTCAAATAAATGTGAAATTTGCTCATGTAAGAGCAGTTTTGAGCATCTGATTTATACAACAGATGTATATTCTCGTTTCTTTTTCTTTTTTTTTTTTGGCTCCAGAATAAGATTTTCAAAAAGCACATATGGGTGTGACTGTCAGATCCATAAACATTTGTACCGCTTTAATAGAATTTTGCATACAAGTGTGCACACATGCATTTAATATCATAGGGAAAGTCATTCCCGAATGAAATGTCCCAAAAATATGTCCTCAATTATATACTGTAGGCAAATGGAACTTTCTCCAAAAAAACGTCTTGAGAAAATCCCCCAGCCCCCAAACCCCCCACACCCTCTGCCCGGTCGAGGACTGCTGGTCAGTCATATGGATATACCGCAGTGTTTCAGTGCAAGTGCACAGCTAAATCAGCACCATTGACGTACAAGGACAAACTCTCTAATGAATATTTAGAAGCTCAGGTATAACCTCTAGCCAAATTCATACACAAAAACATACAGCCTGGGATGATCAAGATGTAGCGTTGTCTGGTTGTGTTAATTATTTACTTTTACTTGTACAAGCATAATTATGAACAGGGGGTAAATGTGTTGTGCATTTATGGAATAATATGACTAAGACGTGCTGGTACTGGAGCTGCTATTTTTGGAGAAGACCAATTTTAAACCATGGTGCATTTGTGTTCCTCTGAAATGGCTGAATCATAATAGGAAATGATTCCTTTCAGGCTCTGCAAAATATTCAGTGTTAAAATCAGATTGTAAAATTAAATCTTCTGACACATCAATTACAAGTCACTGAATTTACCTCCATGATTAAAAGTGCCTGAAGAAAGGTACATTACAACATACCTGAGTTAAACAATAATCAAATAATTAAAATACAGACATCCTGCTAAGGAGCAGGATGTGAAGTAAATATTTTACATTAAGCAACAGGCAAATAAAAAAAGAAGATAAGGGCTGAAGGTAATTTTATACTTGTGTGAAACAGATCTGTACTATAATTAGTAACTTGCCACCACTGCCACCTCATGGCACATGAAGAAATCACAAAGCCTGAGTTGTATATTTTATATAGACACAAAATAAAATTAAACTAACTGCATGATTAAAAATTTAATAGAAACAAATGCAACACAATTACTCTCAAGTCCTTTGTACATGAATTACAGCTAATGTCATTAAGTTATTATGCATAAATGCTCCCATGTGCTTCTGTGATCCCAGAGATCTTTTTTTCAAGGAAGAAGAACATATAACGATGTGTACCTTTTCCACTTTGTTCACTACTCAGCAACAGGTACACTAACAACACGTCATGTCACACTCTCTTACCTTGTATGACTGTATTATTTAACACGTAGCACCATGTATTAATCATATAGCATGCTGTCAGAGATTTTTATGTTGTAGCACCCAAGTAGAGATCTAAACGATATCGGACACCGATCATGAAAATGGAAAAGCGCTGTAAAAATGGGTACCAAAGCAGTTGAGCCAAACAGAAGAAAGATTCACATTGTGCCTCTGATGCAGGTTTCTTTTGTACTATACTTTTGGTTAGCCAGTGGTGCTCAGGTTGCTCCTGGCTGGCCACGACTCTTCAAACTGTTGAAGTGGGCTTCTTTAAGGATGCAGTTGATATGATGGTAAGGGTCATCAGCTTTGCACAGTGGGAAGGCCGTCTCATTTCCCATCTGACCAGAGGTGCTAGGGCTACAGGAATCCTCACACTTTCCATTTTGCTCCACAGACTGGGAGATGGAGCCAGCTCCTGCCAGCTTCTCTGGGCTGCTAATGCAACTGCTATCACTACTGGAAGACTGTTAAGAAGAACAGAAAAATGTCCTTCAAAAATGTGGGCAAATATCGTTTACATTTTGCATGCTTTCTTTTTGATTAAAGTAAGGAAAAGCTAATCAAAGTCCTCACCTCACAGTCCCACACATCATGGGATAGCTCTGAAAAGAAAGGATGGCCTGGATACCTCTTAGCTTGAGGTAAAATTTGCTCTTCCGCAGCATCGCAGCTGTGACGCCGTTTTCTGTTTGGAAAAGGTGCTCATTTTCACCAATCTTTGGACTAATTCATCATAACAGCCATCATGAGGTTGAGTTAAAAACAAGGAAATTCAACATGCTTATTCAGTCTCTCTCTGTCTCAATTATAGAACCTTTGTTATAACCACAGCCAACTTGTTTCCCTGAGAGAAGAATGGAAAACCAGTTTTTACCAGACATATAAGGTTATATATTTACTTAAGGAAAAGCTACTCCACATTTTAGCCAGTTATAGTTACATTTAATGTTGAGGACTGTCCATCTATCAACTTGGTTCCATTTATCACTCTGTTATAGAAGCATTAAAAAGTCCCTTACCAGACCGTTTTTTTCTGTCTTGTACATGAGACATGTCATGTCTCACAGAAATGTCTTCTTACAGGAAGCTTCGCAAAATCAGTAATGTTTCTTGGTAAATAACAACACAATGAATCCGTTCACCTAAACACCTATTTTATCTTTTACTCATAGCATTACACAAGGACTGCTTTGGCTAGACTTTCCTGTGTTTTTCTCATACTTAGACCTTCACTGTTAAGCTAATGGCTGAAGCTGGGAATCTGTGTTATATAATCACACATTATTTTTGACAGCTACAGATGCAGTGGACATTTTATTCCCTTAACTATATACAAAACTCATAATGATCAGAGGAATCCGTGCTGCTTTAAACATGCACATCAGGTCATATTTACTCAGACATGAGCTATTAGTTATTAATATCCACTGCAGGATTATGACTCAGCTAAGGAAGGTAAAACAGGGTCTGTTCGAACATTTTAACACTTTAAGGAAAACTCTAAAGGTGACAATGAAGATTTACTTTTGGTGACTGAAAATCTAATAATAGTCAGCTGTAGCACGCGTGTGTTTAGTGTATATTCACTCATGTACAGTGCTAGTGACATATATAATGGGAGTCTGGTTTTGCAGATATTTTTACAGCAGGCCAAATATCAATCAAAAGGGAGATATAAAATAATAAACCCCTCTTACCTGCTTTCTGATGGCATGAGCAAGCCGTGCATTTGAGAGTTACTCGGTGAGGAGGTGCTCTTGTCCAACAGCTTCAGTGTGTTTAAATGGAGGAGGGTTGATCTACTGTGATTATGCAGTCCAAGGGAATAACCACACACATATTCACTATGATCCACCCGTGAAAACTATCATCAATTGAATACAAATCGGTCGATATCAGTCAATCAATCAGTACATAAACCCGATGTAAGGTGAATATCAGTTCTATAGATGTTGATGTCTCTCAGACAGTCACTGGTTATATACAAAGTGCTGTGTTTAAATCTAACTTTATTGAGTCCCAGTTTTAGACGAATATAAATGAACACCTTCAACCTGGTCCACCTAAACACTAAACATCATACACGTGTTTTTTTTCTTACTTTTTTGTTTTTTATAAGACACACCAACAGGTTAACACAAAAAATACAACACAGCTCGTGCCTGGTGACTGTGCGTTTCCTATTAACATAAGATAAACTCGATATTGTAAACACTGTCTATTTCACTTTTGAGGAAAAAAATAAACCCTTACATATTCCACTTAACTGATCGCCTCGAAATCAGCTTGCGTGACAGCTACATTTCTCTGCAGCTGAAATGACAGTGAAAACTTCCGGGTTCTGCGTCTGACGTAGTCGTGACGTACATCCTGCGTGAACGAATTTGACAATAAGATCAAAATAAACCTTTTTTGCACCTGTCACTGTATATTATACATTTCGTTTGCTTAGAAATGCATCCACTGTTTTATATATGTCAGCATTTGAGACTGAGATTTGTTATTTTTTAAAAAGAATTGCGTTTGTTTCTTTTTGTACAGGCTCCTGCGAGTAGCACCAACATGGGTCCTTTATTTTAAACGTCTTCGCTGAAAACTCCATGCTGCGAAAGTTGTCAGACTGTTTATTAATATGTGTTTGCGTATTTATCAAACGCAATAGACAATCGAGCTCAAGATGAGCTCAGGTGAGTATTTGACTGAAGTCTACTAACAGAGTTATTATTATTTTTTTAGTTTAATACCTCCATCAGAGCTGTCTTATATATATATAACTATATATATATATATATATATATATATATATATATATATATATATATATATATATATATATATATATATATTTATTTATATAGAAGATCATATGATCATAACTTTGTTACACTTTGAAATATCATCATAATCTAACCTGCTTAATCCGGTTTTTTTTTTGTAAACAGAGACGTGTCCGTTTTGTGGGAAATCGTACAAAAGACTCAATTCTCATCTCCCTCATTGCAAAATGTCCCCTGGTTCAAAGACTGGCGAACTCACTAACAAAACTACAGAGATGCAGACTACAACTTTTAAACACACAAGTCATATGGATAAGACAAATAAAATAAATATCAACAGTAAGATTAATAGCCCAATATTTCAAGGAAACTCAAAATCCAAACCCAAAGAAAAGTTGCAAATAGATAAGGAACTTTTAGCAAACACCAACACACTCACAAGCACTGCACCCAAAGTCCCATTAACCAGAGGAATGAACACAGACACTGTAAAGGCCAAAACCAAGTGGCTTGCAAAAAGAGAGAAAGAGGTGCTGAAACAAGCTAAACTGCAAACACAGACGAGAATCAAATTCACTTCAGTTCTTGAAAAGCATAACAATGAAACACAAAAAAAGCCAGTAAAAGACACACTGTTATTAGAAAAAGAAACAAAAATGTATACAAATAGCAGTTTGATCTCTCAATTAACCACCAATAGGATTAACTGCACTACCACAGATTCTTCACGAACAGTATCCGAGGCCACAGTCTCTCAGATTACGCAAAAAATGCCAAAGTGCACAGAAAATGTTAATATATCAGAGCCTCTGACCAAAAAATGTACTTTGGGTTCAAGAGTAAAACAGCAAGGTGTGTCGGTATTTCAAACAAAGACTTGTGTGTGGGACCACATTAAACATGGACTTTATAAAAGTAGATATGATGGTGCTACACTGTTATTTCCCATTGTTTCAGCACACGTGTCTTTTACTAAGTGTGTAAACACTTCAGAGTCTGAACTCGAGCCTCATACAGGGAATTATCAAAATACCATTATGAAAACGGTACAATTTCCGATGTTTCAAACCTCAGTCCAAAGGCCAGTCGAAAACGTGCTCAGCTCACGATTTCAAAACACGTCTGTTATTGCATACTCACCTGAGATGGCAACAGGTTACGGTGGAACATGTTTCATCTCGTCTCATTCAGAAATCTCGAATGCGAATTTATTGATGAAGTGCCAAACATCTAAACCTTCAGCACAGAGGCAAGGTAGAGTATCCTCTTGAGAAAGAGTTTAATCTATTACAGTATAATAGTCTACTGGTATGATATACAACAAAACACTGCCTTTCTGGAAATAGGAAAAAAAAACGACAGGCTGGTTTTAATAGTAGCTATTCTATAAATAAACTACATACACACATAACAATAGCTGGGCTTTCCAACATATAATTATATTAAAAATTACTGCTATATTACAGAACATGAATGTAATGCTGCTCTTTCAGCTATTAAAATATACTTAATATTTCCATTTGGGACCCAAAAGATATTGATTATGGACACTCCTGACTACCTTTGTTAATGTAGACATAATACCAGTTTCTAATTAAACCACCACTTTTTTTTTTTAATATTAATTTACTTGTTTATACTTTATTATATATGTTAAGGCCTTTGCAGCATAGTGCAGACTATAAACAAATTCTCATTTATACAAAGGGTTTATGGAGCTTCTGCATCTGTCTCAGCAGGTCCAGTGGCAGAGCTAAGACTTGAAGATGTGAAACTAAATGAGCTTGCATCTTACCTTGTTGCTCGAACACCAAAAACACCCAGGGATGCAGCTTCAATGTTTAACAAAGGTCTATTTAATTTTTTATATATATTTTTTTTATATATGACAAAGGAGAATAAATGAAAGTCCCATAGTGTTTGGAGGTTTTCCAGTCAGTCTAAATGTTTAATGATTTAGGAGAAGACACTAATGTACTTGACATACGGCATTGTGCATTTACTGTGTGAGGTTCCCAAAGGTATTGTAAAAGTTTAAAGAGCACATTCTATGGATGGATTTTAAAGTATATTTGGAAATGTCACCTGATTAGTTAGAAGAAAAATGTGCAGCCCCACCAGCCCTTTGACCATTAGCTTTTTACTAGTTTTCTATACTTTCGCTTCTTCTAGGTTGGCAGTGGTATTACAGGAAGTACATTGATGTACGGAAAGGAGGAATTGGTGGGATTGCAATGCTGATTGGTGGCTACTGTACACTGAGTTACATATGGCATTACCCCCACATCAGTAAGTTTAGATACCATTTTTTGTGAATGGTATACAAAAGTATAATATACTGTATGTCTAAAAATAATTATTTATGCTTAATTTATCTTCTATTGTTTTGTAGAAAAACACCGCTGGAAGAAATATCACTAGAGTATTCAGAGGACTTTTTCAAATCATATTGACCTCATATTGTAATATGTAAAGTGCAAAATTTACAAATTACATATTTATAAAGTAACCTATTTATAACTATTTTAACACAATTAATTTCTGTTACAACCTTTGGCATATCTAAGTGTGAATAATGATAAACGATTACCACAAATCAAATATTAGATCTTACAACACTCAATGTTTAATTCCGAGTCACAGCACTTGTTAAGAAACTTTGAAATATTTAAATTTAGTAAACTGTGAAAAAAAGCAATTATTTCTATATTTTTAAGAAGAGGATGGCATCAAGAGTCTCAAACATTTTTTATTTAAAAAAAAAAAAAGTTTTGTTTTGAATGTTATACATTACACTTTTTGTGGTTTTGATGGTCATGATGGCTGTGATTTGATTGAAGAACTAGTTTGATACATTTACAGGTAATGTTTTTAATTTCAACACAGCAAATACATTTATCCTCTAAACATATAAGGTCAGAAGATTTATTAATGATGGATGCTTAAACTAAAATGTTCAGATCAAAAGAATCAAGTACCACAAAGTAATTGTTGTATTCAAAGTGAATTTAATATTGATTGATCTTTGCTGTTGTAGTGAGCACAATTGAAACAATAAATCAATATCTGACCATATATTTTGATTTCACATAAACAAGGTATACCCAACATAAAAAATAACTTCCTTTTTGTTTCGTTTTTCCATACTTTTCTTACAAAAATTATAAATATTTTGTTGTACTCTCATCTTTAATACAAAACAAATGTTGCAAATAAACTTCTGTATGAAAATGAAATGTTAAGCATGGTGACTTCAAACTTTCAACATGAAGATGTTGTGATCAACTGAAGGCCACACACGTACCATAAAACAATGCTCAAACTGTCTTCATGTAGACTTTCCTAAGGCAAAGAAGCCCCTTAAACAAAAAGGTCTTCATGCTAAACCTCCTTCACCCACACAAGCTCAGATCACAAACATCACGTCATTGTACAACTTTTGTTCATCAAATTTGGTTGAACTGCTGGAAAAGACAGATGCAGTATAGTGTTGATGATTAAGGAACTCATTTTTTAGGCACAAACAACCTTTCAATTTCAACATGCAGACAAAAAAAAAAACCCACTTGAATGTTCAATGCTGTTTATGCTGCATTGGTCTCGTTCCTGTTGTTAAACAAGTTATTAACTTGTTACAAGCGGTAAAAAAAGTTGCAGTCAGAAATTTCAAAACCAAATGAAAGCAAAGAAAGGCCTAAACGCTGCATTATGGATCCATTTTGCCACCTCAATATCCTAGGCATAGCTCTGAATGCAATTCACAAAAAAGAACCACATTTCTGAAGCAGTTGTCTGTATTTCTAGAAATACTACAAAAATATTTTGGTTTACAGCAGTTATATGATGTAGAAATCTATGTAATTGACAGGTATTACACTTAATGACTGAAGATAATTCTAATTCTTTGAACTAATTGCAGATTATATAAAGTAGCTTTAAAATTTGTGCATGTGGCTTTAAAATGTTTAAAAAATTTGTTAACTTGGTGAACACATGCGATTCGTTCATCTCTGCCAAAACTAACCAAATGGGAAGGTACGTCTCCACATTATATAAAGACGCTGGTTCTTCAAATCAATTACAAAACACCAAACTGTGACTAAAGGACAAGCTGCAGAAAACACGTGTCAAAAAAAAAAAAAAAAAAAAGAATAAAGGTGTTTTACGTGTGTAAATGTTAGTTGCTGCAACCAAACAAAAAAAAACACAAAAACATGGCCTGACCAGCAGGGAACAGCAGCCACAGGAAAAATTAAAATGTTTTGAACAGTATATCTCTGGGCTCATGGCAATGCAAACTACAGATACGCATGATTTTCTCTATCCGGGGCTAGAAGCAGCATAAAGGGAAAAAAAAAATCATTTAAAAAAAAATGAAGACTGTAACATTGTACCCTCAATCTGAGGACATAGTTTCCCCTGCAGAAAAAAAAACACTCAAAGTGAGCTTGTCTCTGTGGACAGGAGGTCACATACCTGTAAGGTACAAAAACTAAATGCTAAATAAAAGAAAACGAGCATAGTCATTGCTCTTACGACAGTATTCAATTCCTCACCTGGACTGCATAGTTTAGGATTTCAACCAGTTCAGCTAATTTTCAAGCTCTTCCATAAGTACATCTGAAAATTCAACGAAGAATGAAAACACAAATGTGCAGTGCAAGGAGGGTTTAGGACTGGGATTGAATACAAAACACTTTAAAACGACTAAGATTGCCTGTATTTAGATGTCTTACTTTGGTCAGAAACTACTGCAGCAATCAATAAATAAAGGAACGCTATATGCCAAAATTGATAAATCTTATGAAGGGCTACTTTTAGAGACACACAAGACACCTGCCTACACCTATCTAGGTAGGACTCAGGAAACCTCCAGAGTTAGTGTAACTTCACACAGGAGTATTCTAGCATCTCTATGAGCATGTATGTTCCAGAGCTACAGAGACAGTAACACACACGCAAACACACACACACACACACCATACACATAAATAATGTGTAACCAGCATTGTTCAAACATCAGACCTTACTGCTTTGTGTGGATGCACTCCCAAAAAGGCTCTCATGTAAACGTTTCCAGAACAGTAGGCACAGTCATTTGTTTCTCTACACTGCTTACCATGTACTAGAGGGACACTGTGCACAAACATTTTTTTTGCTGTGAAGTGCATCCATTATGTTGCAGTATTTAACTCACGATTGTGACAGTATTTATCTTAATAAATGAAAAAATTGCTAACAGTCTAATATACTATTCACTGCAGCTTCAAGCACAGAATCTGTGTCAGATATTTGTACGTGACCACGTTCAAATGACTGGAGTTGTTCAGAGGGATAGAAATGGCCAGAGCTGTGCTGAGAATGGCTAGGAGATGTGGAGTATTGGGCAGGGTGAAAGTTTTGGGGGTGCTGGCTGCTACTGATGATGTTGGATTTATTTTTCTTCATGTCTACACTGCTCTTGGTAAAGGTTTCTTCATGCCCCCCACCACCTGGATCCTCAAAATCTGAATATGCTTCTGTCCTATAAGCAGGCTTTATATGGCATTCTGTCCTCTCATTGTATCCTTGTACGTGTGGAGTGTCTTGGCTAGGGGAAGTCTCCATCAAACTGGGAATCTCCTCATGACCAACTGAATCCATGGCCCCTGAGTTTGAAGTCAGCTTCTTAGGTCCACAGCAAAATTCTTCTAAAAAGCCATCTACAAAAGAGCAGTACTCTACCGTCAATTAAAACTATAAATGGGTAAAATAGCATATCTTTACATTAATGCATGTTTTACCTGGGTCTACCAGTACTGTTCGTTTATCATGAGTCAAGTTGTTCCGTTCCTCTTGGTTGAATGTCCTGTCAATCATCACTATTTCAGACGAAGGGCTGGACCGCTGCGAGAGTAAAAAAAAAAAGTTCCGATCTTTGTTTATAACTGCTTCTAATCATAGGCACTAAAGGCCCCTCAGGTACAAATTCCTTGAAATAAAATGCAGGACTGATGATTGATTTGTTGTAAATATTTGAGGTGAACCTACCTCAGCCTCCACCATAAGCAAGCGTCTGTATTTGTTTACCATGGACTGTGTTCTCATTGACACTTGTGTGGCGACTCCCTCAAATTCTTCATCCACTGCAGACACAAACAGTACAAAAAGCTTGCCGTATTTAGAGAGAACGAAATTAGATGCAAATTATAGATATGTTTCCAGTGTGGATTAAAGTGTAGAAAATTAGACCTTTGGCAAAATCCTCCTCAGAGGGTGGCTCCCCTTGGAACACATGATAGGGTAGCAATCTGTCAATGACATCATTTAGTGAAGTGAAGGGTGTACGTTCTGGAGATATGACCCTGGTATGATCCCGCTTAAGTTGCCCAAGAACCCTGTAAAATGTGTAGATTAAACCAAAAATGTTTTTATCCATCAACATGATAATAGTTATCAATTACACTTGAAGTAAAATTGCAAAATAGCCTGTTTGGACACTTACATTCCTCCTCTGCTGAGCTGCATATTTTCAGGCCTCTTTGAAGTAGTTAGGAGAAGGTTGGCAGGTTGGCATGATTCCTGGTTGCCAGGGGTTTTCACACCTTTTAATGTAAACATTTTAACAATGTTTAAACTTGTCAGAAAAAGAAAACTAAAATTGAAATGTTAAACATAGCCATACCTTTGCTACCAAGAAGATTAACCAGCTGTGTCTGGGCTTTTGTTTGAACTTGATTTGGTAATATAGAGTCCTTTTAAATCAGAAAATATCTTGTTTAGGTTTAAAAATGTAACACATTTGATAAAAAATCTGGAGAAAAAAAATGGGAAGAGCATGAAATTACTAACAAATTACTTACTTGGTTGAGAGGGACCTGCTGCTTTTCAAACTGTAGATCTTGGACAGCAGTGTGTGACGAGTTTGTGCTGTTTTGTGCCACAGGCACTAGAAGACGCTGTCCCGGGCTAACAGATATCTGTAGATGAGTCTGCCCTGTGGAGTTTACCATGGTGAGACGGTTTGGTGCCTGCAAAGACTGTACAGCAGCTGGAGTTGATGATGTGTTTGTAGTCCAGACTTTGGCAGGGACACCAGGCCTCTGAGCAACCTGCATTACCCCTGTAGGGGAGGCTTGCCCTATCTGACCTGTATTAACTACACCTTGATTCACAATCATCTGCCCACTAGCTGAAAAGTTTTGCCCAGCAATAATCTGCACAGCTGTGTTCTGATTAGCCAAGATAGAATAGGTAGTAGTGCTATTTAAGTATGGGTCACCCACTTGACTGTTGGTCTGAAGCACTTGGCCATTCACTGCCTGAAGCCCATGAACAGTGCTGCCAGAAGGTAGCAAAAACTGCCCCTGGGGAAGACTGGCCTGGACCTGCGGTTGCCCTTGCTGTCCAAAGGGAGAATGTACTACAATGCTGGTGGCCTGACTCACAACCTTTACATGCTGGGTAGTCTGAGGAGATCCGTTGGCTGTGTAAGCAATCGTATTGGCTTGGTTTGCAATAGCCGTGGTGTTGGGTTGGATGCCTAGGTTGCCTAAATTATACACAGTTTGTCCACCTGTCTGCAGGGCCTTGGGCTGAATCGGTCTGACCATTGACTGTGGTACAGGACCTCTTTGAATGATAATATTCTGCAGATGTATTGGCCCTTTATTAAAAGGAACAGATACCTGGCCAGATGTAGAAGGAACAAAAGCTGTACCTTGCCCAGCACTTCCCACCACTGCATTTCCACTAGGCCTCAAGAGGATCTGAGGCCGCTCTAGGCTCTTGATAGTCATCATGGGGGAAGTATTTCCATTAAGAGAGCTTACTAACTGAATATGTCCTGCTGGTCCATTTTGCAATGGTAGATGGGGAACTTGCTGAATAAAAGCCTGAGACTGTGTCCCGGCTAGGGGCATTGGAGCCAACAGTCCAGTTCCTGAAACGCCTCCAAGTCCTCCAGAGACCAACTGCTGGGGGAAGGTTGCAGTGGGAGGACACAGAGCTGGTTGAGAATCCAACAATGCCTCTTCAGCCAAAGTCTGTTCTGTGATATCTGCCTCCAATAGAGACTTTTGGAGGATATCAAAAGGTTGGTCCTCACTAACAAGATCAACTCCTCCACTCGGGGAGACACCACCGTCAAGCTCATCTTCGATAAACTGAAGGCTGCTGGAGAGTCCAGATTCACCAGCTTCACCAAACTCTTCCAGATGATTGTGGCCATCTTTAAGTCCTTCATCTGAGCCACCCTAAGCAGTAGGAAAAAAAATTTAATTGTGGTGTCATTTAAACTGAGCTAACTGGTTATTTAGATTCCAATAGAAAGATGCTTACTGTATCATTTGTGAAAAATGAGCTTGCAGATTCATAAGCCGCATTTGTCAGGTCATCCTCTTCTAACTGTTCCAAAGTCACAAAATGAAAAGCTAGGGTTAGCTAATAAATGGTAATAAATGGTGAATGGCAAGTTAGATCAATGAAAATGCAAAGTGGGTCGCTGTATGCATTGAAAAATGAATTGAACATTTAAGAGATAAACTGTACTACATCATCAACCCATAAGCACTACAACTAAAAAAATTGACACGCTTACTGATTTGCTATTGGAGCCATGAAGATAGTCATTTAGAGCTTGTACATCTCTGCAAATAAAAGGGGAAAAAAGAAATTCATATTAGAGTTTGTGTTTAAATGATACGGTTACAACGATGGGATTCATTATTTGAGCCTTCTCTGCATTTCATTAATCCGCTGCGGCAAAAATTAAAAAGTTAATGTATTAAAAAAAAAGAAGTATGGAATAAATATCTATTCAACAAGCTTAGTAATACATCTGCTTCTTATATTTACATTTATGCCATTTAGCAGACGCCCTTGTCCAGACAACGTACTACAAATCGTGCTACTATTTGGTCAAGATACCGTCAAGGTGAGCAATATTAAGTAAACTTTAATTATCCAGCTCACCCAATAAAATCCAGAAGACGGCGATCGTCTTCATCATCCATGACACCTAAAAATCAAGAAAAACATTTTGCTTTAACTACAACCGTAGACCCGAGCTTATATCTTGATCTCTTCTTATTTATGAGGACTTTTCTTTAAAATTTCTATTAAATATTTTACCCAAAAGAGGTTTTCATTGCACTTTTTCCTAAATAGGCGTTTTTGAAAAGACACATTGCACTAGGAACATGTGAATTTAAGTACAGGGCATGTTGAGTACAAAGTGTGCATGTGGCATGTGACAGTAGTTTGAAATAAAGTAGGGGGTGAAATATAGTGTACTGTGTGTCTGATATGTTTATTAATTTATCTGCATAAACCATCATTCAGCATGAACACAGTAGGACATATGAAATAGTTAGATATGAAATGTTTGATGCTGAAGTGTTTGTGTGTGTGTGTGTGTGTGTGTGTGTGTGTGTGTGGGGGGGGGGGGGGTCTGCGCCTTAAATCCACACGACACAAAGCAACTCCTCGTGCTGCGTGTAAAATGGCGGCTGCTGCCTGAAACTGCGCCACTCTGCTAAAACTCCAACCTTGAACGAACCGCTTACAGAACAAACACAGGAGTAGCAGGAGAAACGCACTAGCATTTTGGTGTCTTGTTAAAAAAATATTTACAGTCATAAATGATTATAAACCCTTCAATTTATATAAGAACAGGGACTAATGCACAGGCACGAAGGGGGAAGGGCAGAGCATGGTGGGGCAGATGTAGGAGTTTGACGTTCTTTCTGGACGCTCTCATAGAGCTTTTATTATAATAATTATTTTATTAAATAACAAGAACCTGGCACACAAATTGAAAAATATATTTTGAGGTAGAAGCCTTTTGAGACGCACCAATTCCTATGCAAGTGATCATTAATTGTATATTTAGATGTGACTGTAAATAACTCATCTTCACACGGCCACAAACAACAAAAACACGTTTTTTTTCGTTGCACTTTAAGTCTGAAAATAACACAAAATTGTGTATCCGGCTTTGGTTTAATGGCTGCTTCATGTCGTTGTTGCAGTAAAATGAGTGCAGTCTGAGACTCAGTCAGGGATCTACATATTAAAGCCAGAATTTGTAAACAGCACCTATTTGTTCAGTGTCTGTAATGTGAATATTTTTCTAGATAATTAAGGGTGGAGAAAAGGTTTCCTTCCTCTAGTTGAATGATAAAAAAAAAAAGCTAGCGAAGCTTTAGTTCTTCGATTGTTGCAGTCCAGGGGGGCGGAAAGGAGACGCAGCAAAAACGCATCAACCCTCAATATACATCCTAATTTAAACTCGGGCAGACAGGGGGACTGTTCACTCTATCTACACTCGGGTCGGATCTCAATCTGATCGCTCCGACGCTTTGTTTTATTGTATTTATTTATTTTTAGCTTAGCCATTATGCTCGGAATAGTCTCGACTGCGCAACGAAGGTAGAACTTAGAAAAAGGAAGAGAACGACCATAAAAAAAGAGAGAGAGAGAGCGCATGGTTTTGTCCAGGAACAGAAAACAGATCAGGGGACAGAGGACAGCTCAGTGATCTCAGAGCTTTAACTCCTGCCTCAGGTGGACTCAAAGACGCGGCCACCATTGGACTAGCGACCATTCACCAGGTTTGATCTGATCCGCGTCGATTTTCGGATGTTTGTCTAAACAAACCACGCTGTAGGTGTTCGAGGTGAACGACAGAAGATCGACCTGATCCATTTTTAAGCATAATTTAGTTTAATCTAATTGGACTCCGGGGGGAGGGGGGGGACGCTAGCCTGCGACGGTAGGTTTCCAGAAACGAGTCCATTTTGACAGCAAAAAAAGAAAACCAGCACGAAACGCAAATCCGTGTCGAACAAGAACTATTTATTTCCATTTGCAGAACATAAAGACGACTTTGAAAAAGAGGCAAACCCTTACTCCTGTCTCACTCCTCTTGAAACCCAATATCTCCATTTGGCAACTTTTAATTTGCTCCCCCTCCTCTCCACCTCCTCCTCCTTCTTCTTCTCCCTCTCCCACTCCTATATATTTTCCCCTCACTGTCCTTGCTGTGTCTCAGATAGATTTTTCTCTCCGCGCTCACTCTTCCCTCCCCGAAGGAAGGGGTGGAAGGAGGCCGTGTGTGTTTTTTCCTTGAAATTTTTATCACAAAATTATAATACACTCAAAGGGAAACTCACCGTCATGAAAAAGCAGTGCCGTGTCACCGGGGTTTCCTCGCCATCTCTGCACGGGCCGCTGAGGCGGCGTTGCTCCAGCAGAAGGCGCATCTGCAGCCCTGAGGGAAACAACACCACCACCAACTGTAGCCCCCCAAACACCACACCACACTCACAAACACTGTGTTACACTCAACTCCAAGACTCAACACATCACACTAAAACACACACAGGTAAATATGACCGAGCTCTCAGGTCACTATAACACCCTTAAAATCACTTCAGAGTTCAGTTTATTCTCAGTTGGATTATTAGGAGTATTTCAGCCATAGGGGGCGGGGTCTCCGATGGGACCACGCCCAGAAAATCAAATCATTGTAATATTGTAAATTGACCAAATTAAATGTATTAACAGATTCAATTAAGCGTATTCATTAAATGATTTACTTTTTTGTTTACATTTTATAAAATGTCGGTAATGGTATTCACTCTATTTAATGCCATTGTTGAATAGTCTTGACTGCAAAAGAAGGCAGAACCGAGGAAAGGGAAAACGAGCAAAAAGAGCGTTTAATTTTTAGCAAGAAACAAAGAACAGTTCAAAGAAATCTAAATGATTAAATGGTTCTGTGCTTTACTTCAGAGTTCAGTTTATCCTCAGAGTGATAAAGGTGTATTTAAGCAATAGGGGCGGGGTCCCGGCTTTGACCACGCCCAAAAAAAAACAATTTATCGTGTGCTATTTTAATTATCATATTGTCTCTGAAAAGTGGTATAATTTACCACATTTAATTTATCAACAGTTTAAATGAAGAGTATTTATACATGGGATTAGTAAATGTTTTAACATATATTTAATAAATTGTAGCTCATGGTATTCAATTTTTTTTCATTTTGTATTTAGCAAATCTATTTAATGTTATTGTTGATAATAATAACAATACTAATCCAATGTCTTATCACATTTTCATTAAAGATTTAGAACTACAATGTCATTCTTTTGGATGTTAAAGTAGACTTTATTTTTTCTTCATTTTTTAATTACTTATATTGTCTTAGTGTTTAATTATTACTGTTTACATATTTATATCGTATTTTTTCCCTAGAGACAATTAATAAAAAAATATTAAATGCACTAAATACAAATGTTTGACTTGTTTTACTTTCACAAAAAACACACCTGCCATCTTATTTTTCAAAAATTTACTTTTTATTTGTGTAATTCAGTGAAGCAGTTTGAAGAGAGTATTTGTAAACGTTTATCCATTGTTTCTTTTACATAACAATACATAGAAGAGCATACAGATCATACAACATTTCTAGACTCTTTGTAATTTAAGAATTGTTGACACTGTATAATGTTTGGATTTAATGTCATGGCCAAAATTTCTTATGGGAAAATTACACTCTATGATAGAAACACCTGTTCATGAATTCATTTATGCAGTTTTTGATCTTGAAGATCTACGCAGTTTTACGCAGTTATGATCTTAAAGATCTAGGTCTGGAGGTTCAAATAAAGTTCACATCAGAATGGGTGGTAAAAATGTAATCTATATGACTTAACCACTTATCCATTCTTGGTGCCAGATGTGTTGGTTAGAATATTTCAGAAACCACTGAACTCCTGGGAATTTAAGACACAACAGTCTAATGTTTATACAAAATGGATCAAAGGCTAAAACAGAAAGATCAGAGGAAAATGACTAGACAGGATGTACTGCCAGCCTTTCTGGTACCAACCATGCTATGGCCAAAGTCTCATTCTGATTTTTGATGTGAATAATACCTGAAGCCATTGATCTGTATCTGAATGATGTTCTACCTTGTGTCACTGCCACCTTATTGGCTGATTGTGAAACTGAGCAGGTATACAGATGTGCCTCCTATTAAAGCGTACAGTGAATGTATGTCTGTGAATATAACATTTTATATAAAAAAATATATATATATTTATTTGCACCTTATTTAATGGATTCTAAATCACATAAAACGGCAAAATAACATTATTTGCCCATATAAAATTCTGCCAGATCTTTAGTGTGTACCAAAGTAATTGTACAATACTCATTACGTAATGTACAGACCCTCCCTGTTTCAGTGCCAGTATATGCAGTAGAATAAAATTGACCAATCAAGCCGTTGTTAAGATAGGCGGTGGGATTTTTGTCCAATCAACATGCAGCTTGTTACAACCCCACATGATCCCGGCGTTTTCTTTTTACTTCCTGGTTGAGCAGAACGTTTTCATAACCAACATGGATGGGTTCCCTGCAAAACTGTGTCCGAGTGACGGTGTAAAAATTCCCGAGAGTGTTTTACTACGGGATCAGGCGCGACTGGAACAGTTAGAGCGCCGGAAAAATGTCAAGGAGAGCCAGACAGTTTCGGAGGAGAAGATCAGTTACTTCAACGCGACTTTTAGCGCCGAGAAGGCTGCTCTTGAGGAGATGCTGTCAGGCTGCACACAGACTGACCGTCAGAACGCCACGAAGGTTTTAGAAGACGCCACAAACCAGCTTCAACACCTGCAAAAGTTTCTGAACGACAGCACGGTATTTCTCACACAGTACGAGCTGAGACAGGCGCAAGAGTCTCTGCAGAAATTGCAGAGCTCTATAGCTGAAAAAAGAGCAGAGGTAATGCCCAAAAAGAAATTCGCTTTCCGGTCCCGTACTGCAGGGGCGAGTCCACAGCCAGCAGTCCCTCCATCCAGCAGTGAAGATAAACCAAAGGCAGATCCCGGGATCTCCGTGGTGGACTCAGTGATCACTGGTGAACAGTGTGGCTTCTCAAATGCCCAAAACGAAGTTTTAATCAAATATTCAGATGAGATCCGGCAAAACGATGTGCTGTTGTCAAACCTGGTTAACTGCAAGGTGAGACTTTATGGCTCACCAAGTACCCTACATATTAAAAATGTCAGGGGTTGCCAGATCCTCAGTGGGCCTGTATCCAGTTCAGTTTTTGTCGACCAGTGTAAAGACTCCACTCTGGTACTGGCCTGTCAGCAGCTGCGCACCCACAACACCGCATCAACTCAGATATACCTCCATGTCACGAGCCGAGCAATAATAGAGGACTGTCAAGGTATCTGTTTTGCTCCTTTTAACTGGAAGTATCTTCAACTGGATGATGATTTCCGAGTGTCTGGATTGGACCCCAAAAGAAACAATTGGTCCCAGGTAGATGATTTCAACTGGCTTGCTGCTGGAAAGCCTTCACCTAACTGGACTATAATTCCAGAGTCTGAGAGGACGTCTTGTTGGAGCGATGCAGAGCCAGAAGCATGATCTGGCTTTTCATCTCTCTAAATTAAATTGTTTTTGATTGATTATGTAGCT
>NC_139585.1:13449371-13454371 GCF_946808225.1 Silurus aristotelis | reverse complement strand
TAGATATGCCTTTACTTTTATAGTAACAGATGATTCATATATGAAAGTCATATAGTGTGGCATTATAAAATTAAACTACATATAAGTGACTAATATTTTACTAATAAGTTACTGTTTAATAAATAATATATACACACTCCTACACATGGTTTTATTGATATGGTGTTATTTCTCTACTTCTCTTGTGAAAACTCATGTCCTTCAGACCAACCTTCGTAATCTGCTCTTTATTCAGGTGACTTTTCTCTACAGACTCATTAAGGCAAGACATAGTCCTCTGCCACTGAGAATGGGACATCTGTCACTTTACATTTAAGTAGAGGATCTTCACTGCACACGCTACTAAGAGACAAACAATCCATCCTTATTTACCAAGCACAATTGCAATTGGATTGGATTTTTGATATTTAGTGAAGAGAATTATTTTTCTCTTGCTTTCTAAATCCTTGAATTGGAATTTCTTTGGCAAATAGTGTGACCTTGGAATTCTAATTAAATAACTGATGGGGATTTAGTTTCTTCGATTGACCCCTTTTTGTTACTAAGAATACACTTAGCAACACGTTAGCAGCTGAATTTGTAGACTGCGGTTATTTCTGCATTTTCATTCACTTGCACCGGAGAAATGATATTTCGCTGTACCTGAGATAGTTTCTGAATGTAAATTTGATTGATAACCCCACTGACCAGAGAGAGAGAAAAAAATGTATTGAATGAATTATTAAAAGCAGCGCACCATGACTTGTATGCACCATTTTCGTAAAAAATGAACTACCACCTTAGTATGGAAGACCAGTTGGCAATATACTGTATTGACTCCTTTCAGGTTTGCTATTCTTCTAGCTTTCAAGGTCAAGTTCCTTGTCCTTTTAAAATGCAAAGCCCTATGTTAAATAGATATGAATAATGTGTGAGAGGGAATGAGAAAGTGTCAGGTTGCATGACCAGACAGTTCTCTCTTTTTGCCCTTAATGTGCATGCCAACCCAGAGGATCCCCTAACCTCATGCACTGAAAACCCTACTTCTAATCCTGACTGTTCAGGCCTAATAAATCAACTTGGCCTCATACAAAATTCATAGACTTTTTAATAAATGATTTATTGGATTTAAGAATTAAGTAGTAAGGACACCTTTGACTGCCCAACCTGCCCAATGCCCTAACCTTAATTGTTCATATTTTTTTAAACAAGTTGGCTGGTTGAGAATTTGCCATGGCAGAATTAGGCATTTCTTTGTATAGTCAATATAAATCTTTTTCTCTTATATCCTTAAAACCCAACCAGTAGGATGGATCACCTTAATATTCAAAGCCAGGTCACTTGGAACAGCAGCAAATAAATAACTAATGGCAAGGGATGAGAATTTTAATATCTATAAGAGTTTTGTCATCTCCTGGCTTTGCATAGCTTACCTTGTGCATATGTTATTTACCAGGTACAATTGGTAGTGTGGTGCCACCCCCTTTGTTAATGCAAAGGGTAGTGAGATGTCTGACAGTCCTGAAATTGGCATATCACTCCACAGCTTCTACAAGCTAGAAGGCTGATTCATATGATTTGATCTACATTTGAACAGCCCACCTGGTAAAGAAGTGAACTTTCCTGGAATCCAAACATTCAAAATTGCCTTACTGAGTTTTGTGGTGTTCACCATAAATTAATGTCAGAAAGCCTTTGTCAGCATAGCCTATCAGCTATGATTTAAAAACTCAATATATATTGAATAATAATAATAATTTGTTTTAACAATTATTTTTTTAAGTAAATAATAAGGCTAAAAGGAAATACATATATATATATATATATATATATATATATATATATATATATATATATATATATATATATATATATAGTATTTCTAATACTAATGTATTACATTAATATCATTTGTTGAATCTATAATTTGAGAAACAGTTCAAAGTGATTTGTTTATCGATTTGATTGAAAAAAAAAAAAAAAAAAAATATATATATATATATATATATATATATATATATATATATATATATATATATATATATATATATATATAGTATTTCTAATACTAATGTATTACATTAATATCATTTGTTGAATCTATAATTTGAGAAACAGTTCAAAGTGATTTGTTTATCGATTTGATTGAAAAAAAAAAAATAAATAAATAAAAATATATATATATATATATATATATATATATATATATATATATATATATAAAGAATGATGCAGCTTTTTGTTGAACACGTGACTTGCAGAAAACTCCAAATTTGTAACAGGTGACAGGATTGAGTGTAGGTTTAACTAAAATGTACATTTTTCATACACTATAATGGATGACACAGTAAAGCATCGTTCAAGCATGAGCTGCTAAATGGATCCACACATTAATGCAAACATAATATGAGATCTGAAGCATTTCAGTAATTATATTTCAAGTAAAGTTAAAGTGAGCTGTGACGGGCAAATATATATATATATATATAGTACAGACCAAAAGTTTGGACACACCTGCTCATTAGCAGAGTTTTCTTTATTTTCATGACTATGAAAATTGTAGATTCACACTGAAGGCATCAAAACTATGAATTAACACATGTGGAATTATATATGGAATTATATACATAACAAAAACGTGTGAAACAACTGAAAAATTTCATATTCTAGGTTCTTCAAAGTAGCCACCTTTTGCTTTGATTACTGCTTTGCACACTCTTGGCATTCTCTTGATGAGCTTCAAGAGGTAGTCACCTGAAATGGTCTTCCAACAGTCTTGAAGGAGTTCCCCGAGAGATGCTTGGCACTTGTTGGCCCTTTTGCCTTCACTCTGCGGTCCAGCTCACCCTTAAACCATCTCGATTGGGTTCAGGTCCGGTGACTGTGGAGGCCAGGTCATCTGATGCAGCACCCCATCACTCTCCTTCTTGGTCAAATAGCCCTTGATGCCTTCAGTGTGACTCTACAATTTTCATAGTCATGAAAATAAAGAAAACTCTTTGAATGAGAAGGTGTGTCCAAACTTTTGGTCTGTACTGTATATATATATTTTTTTTTTTTGTTTTGTTTTGTTTTGTTTTTTTCCAGGTGAAATAGAGGCGGTATGTTTCATTGATGTTTTAAAAGTATTAATCTGTGTGTTTAGGAAGGAAATTTTGTCTATGTTTACCTATGTTTATAGTCTTTTGGTTTTACCTATATTTTTAAATGCAATATCAGTATAACATACAGTACTGTACAAATCAAATCAATCAAATCAAATCAAATCAAACTTTATTCATCACATACACATACATACAGGGTACGACATGTAGTGAAATGTTTTGTACGATGGTCCGGCATGAGGGAATAGGATGGGGGGAAAGAAAAGGAGGCAGATAAATAACTATAAGGTATAAGAAAAAAACTATTTTTTTTCTTATACCTTGTACAAGGCACCTTAATAGTGGAAATATTAAAATATGAGTGCTTTTCCACTGCTCACCCTGTTGTTTTCACTCCTTGCCTAATGGGTTAAAATAAAAACTTGAGCAGAATCAGCATGACCTTTATTCCATTCCACCACTACTTAAATTAATATTATGAAGAGAAAAAATCTAGATGGTTGGTATACTTTTCTGCATTGATGTTTCACCTTGATAGATAGAAGATATTAGTTGCAGTGTTTAATATTCATTCATTTATCACTTCTTTGAAAACCTTATGTATTGCTTTTCTTCATGGATTGCTTGATATTGGCTCAGTGTGAAGAAAAACACTTTTCTCCCCAGAAATGTGATTTAAATATTCAGGGACTATTGGTCTATCTGATTACAATTCGGAGGAGTTATTTGAAACTTGTTCCTGCCTGTGTTACTGCTCGACATTGTGCATTGTTGCTGTAGCTTTTTTTGGCCTACCAAGCCAGTTTATTTTTATCTAAGAGTTACAGATTGCTGAGAAAAAATATGCAGCCATCAAGTATGCTTTAAGAATCCGCGCTAAATAGAAACTGTACTTTAACCCCTGCCGCATTTGGATGAGAGAAGTCAAAGTTCAAGTCCCAGGATTCCGAGTTTACGCTGGTGTTTCTGTATCTAAGAGCGAAATTATCATGCTCCCTAGTCCATGTTGTTCTGTTGCCATGGAAACTGCATTGGCAAAACAGCACCAAATGAGTAATGCCCCCATATGCTTTTTTTCATGGTATAAAAGAAAAAAAAATTTAATTGCTTAGAATTAAGGAAAGGAGAAGACAAAGTGCTAGCTGCATTCTCTATAAGCGTGTTTTTCCCCTTAAAGCTGTGCATGATGAAAGACCATCTGTCAGGGCTTACTCTCTTGCTTTCCTACCCAGTTTTCTGGTCTTTTTTAACAACGATTTTCTTCACACATTGGGTGTTTTGACTTATGGAAATTAGACTGCCTTAATTAATAAGAACACTCCCACTTAACTCATCAGTGAGCAGTAAAAAAGCTGGTCCTCTTCATTATGCAGGACATGCATTACTCTTCCAGCCAAATTACAGTGATTTCATTTGCTCCCTGCCTCATCACTTACATAAAGATCCTCATCGCTCCTGGCGGAGGTGTGGGAATGGTGTGGGTTTCAGTACAGGCAAAAAAAAAAAAAAAAAACCTCACTGACAACCAAGTTGAAACCTTAACATTATCTACTGCTTGTGTCTCAACGAGGTGGTTCTATTCTGGGTAGTGTGTGTGGTTTGTGAAATTGTGTCATATATGTGTTTGTGTATGTACATGTTAGATGTGTCATGTGTGGGAGATTTGTAATGCAGTATCGTAGTTGAACCCAGGCTGCCACACACACACACACACACACACACACACACACACACACACACACACACACACGCTGGGGTTCAGTATGGGTTTAGTGGGTGTTGGGAGATACAGCCCTAGTGTTTAGGACAGATGCAGTGGGAGGAGGCTTGGGCTGGCCGAGGCGAGTGATTCCTTAGTGGCTGATGAATGGTGGCACTGATGGGTCATTTGTCCCAGTGATGGAGTTAGCCACTGCC
>NC_139585.1:13389371-13446871 GCF_946808225.1 Silurus aristotelis | reverse complement strand
GAAGATATACTCTTGTGCACATTTCTGAGACCTGAAATGTGCAGCATGGAAAAAAAGTTTGTTCGTTATTTATTTGTTTGTTTGTTTGACTTTTTTATTTTTTTAAGACTCATATACAGTAAAGCATACCACATTCAGGAACATGACACACTACATGAAATGTTTTATATTCATTCATACTTAGTAACTGCTGGAAAATACTGGTAGGGTTCAGCTTAAAAACAACTTGAATATTGCTCGATCTGCAGTATATATTTTAATAACCATTCCACGTATTGTAATTAGAGTGCTGTAGTAATAGAAAATAACATTCATCCTAATGTAACTGTCCAAACTAACCACATCTACTGTGTTTATATTTTTCTTCCATAATCTTCAGTTCGATATTTCCCATTTTACCGTAGGTTTATCCAGCGACCATCCTTGCTTTTGCATTTGTTGTAATGTCTCACAGCTGGCTCACTCGCTTCTTCTCTCTCTCTCCCTCTCTCTCTCTTTCTCTCATACTGACTCTGAAACAGGTTGATCAGACACAGCTACTTGCTACGTTTAGAGAGGGCCTACTCTTCTCAGTGAGTATTTTTATGGTAATTTGACTGGCTAGGTGTGAAAATCTCCTTCGCCGAGCTTGTCTTCAAGAGTTTTACATGTCCTTAGTTCCGCAGAAGAATGTTGATGAGTATGATGCTTGAGCGGTCGGTGAAGAGAAAGTGTGTGTGTGTGTGTGTGTGTGTGTGTGTGTGTGTGTGTGTTTTAGAAAGAGAGAGAGAAAGAAAGAGAGAGAGAGAGAGAGAGAGAGAGAGAGAGAGAGAGAGAGAGAGAGAGAGAGAGAGAGAGAGAGAGAAATTGTGTGAAAGGAGAGTCCCAAAACTGACAAAACACCTTTATCTCTTAGCAGGCTACTTAGGATTGTACATTTGAGCATAAAGCCTGCAGGTTTTAAACACACATGGTGGTGAATTAATTGCAGTTAAGCTGTATTTTGAAACTTAGGAAACTATAATTAACATTGCAACATCATCTCCCTACTGGAACACTGATATTCTTCTGTACGCTGTTAGGAATGTATGCACTTGTAGGATATAGGAATACATATGCAGAGGCTAGTTTTGCTTGTCTCTCTTTTCTTGATATTATTTGTTTGATCACACCAGCGAGCAAAACATCATAGTTTGTCCTGAAACCAGCTAGTCATTGCTCCACATTTAGCCATGTGGTTGACTCATATGGCCAGTGAAAATAAATATCTTCTCTAGAGGAAGAAAGTGAGCAGGTGTGTTCTGTAGCCCAAAGCTCTGACCCAGTGACACTCATGATGGGAAGCAGTGTTGGAGTGCTGGAATTCTCTTTGAGTTATGGGTCGCATTACTGCTGCAGACAATTGAATGTGAGGCACTGGTTAAACTGTACTGACAAAACCTGAGGCTAAAGAATCCCAGGGGTACAGCAATCACATAGCAGAGATTTAATCATGAAAAATGCCAGTTACTCTGGTGATGTATTTTGCTTTAAGCTTTGTTCATTGGCCCTCTGAATTACTCTAAAAGCATTGTGTCTCTCTGGACATGAAAGCCAAGTACTCTAACTTGTCTTTGGAAGGGGATCAATATACTTCTTGCCTTCATTGGTTTCAAGTTCTTTTTTTATAGTTCTTAAGTGTGAGTACTATCAGCTTGACAGTGCTGCTTCATGTTGGATTAGATGAGTACTTTTATAATGTAGTTTTTAAAATGGAATTGGATCAAATGCTCCCTTGACAAAATTCCTTAAAAGTTATACAATGCACTTTTTGCACATATGTATTTCATTTTATTTGTTTATTTGTTTATTCTTGCATGTGTCTCTGTCTCGGTTCACTTACTAAGACATGAACTATGAACAACATTTGGGATGATTAGGTTAGTTTTAGCCAATTGTGCAAGAATACCTCTTTGATTGCAATAGAAAATAAAGCACAAACGAATCTCAGGCAATTACTATTATTTACAGTAATTTACCAGGCAGTAAACTGGTATAGATATGAAAAAAAATTTAAATATTGGCGTTATAAACCTTTCATTAAAGCCGACAATAATGTTACAGTAATTAAACCTTTTATTCAAGTTATTTAGATTACTTCTATAAAGTAGAATTGCTGTAAAAGAGCCAAAAAAAAAGGAGAGTATAGACCATCTCTCACTTTCACAGAGTGTGGCCAATTTATCTTTTGACTATCAGTCACAGTTGGCTGTGTAATGGTGGGGATTTGAGCTCACAATCTCCTGATGATAGGGTGAAAAGTTTTCTGCTGTGCCACAGTGGAGCCCTAATTGTATCCTTTTCTGACACAATGTCCTGACAGAAGGTCCTGAAGTATTGGAACAATTGTTGAAACGGACATTCTGACAGCAATATAGGAACCTGTGCATTACAGGCACGGAGAGTGTGTGAAACCTCAGCCTGGGCGCACACACAGCATTTCTATGTCTTCTGGAATGGGTTTCTAGCTGTATATTGTGGCCAGTTGTTAAAGAACAGTGATAATGGAGGTATGAACAAAGATAATAGAGCATCTTGAAGATTGGAAATGAACTTTTAATTTGGGGATATTGAATTGAAACAGGGTGATCTTAGGAGGCTGGGTGATTTGGCCAATGTACTGTATATGTTAGTTTATGGCAGCAAAGATCCATGACTGGCAACAAAAGGCATTGTTCTTTTTTAGGTTTAGGATCAGTTTTTGGAAGAAACTGAATAACATAGGATACGTATTTGGATGCTTGTGTTCCGTTTGCACTACAAAGGAATATTCTGCTCACTCCAGTTTCTCCAGTGCTGATTAGAATGCTAGCATCTCATTGTTGCTGACATCATAATTACTTTCTGTTTGTGTGAGTCTCTTCAGAAGCTCTGCAGATGTTGGAGAGGTAGAGGGACTGATGTAGCTTTGGTGCATTTTTTTCTGAAAAGATTCTCAAGATAATAATATGTTGCATGGCATCTGAGAGCAGGTGATTGGTTAATTGTGGAGATGCATGCTCTGGATCACAAGGACTTCATATTGGGTCTGGAGTTTGCTCTTTGATTTTAATGATAATCAGTGTTCAGGAATAATATGAGCAGTGTCACAATTTTATGTGTCTCTTTCAGTTAGGTGAATACCTCTTACAAAAATTGTGTGTGGGCTTAATCTGTGTATTGAAAACTGGTACACAATGATGACAAAATTGTTGAGTGCCTGCTTTTTTTTCCTGAAAAGGCTCCCATTCCCCTCCCTACATAGACAAAACAAATTAGTCTGCTTTGGAATAGATCCTGCAATACTGGTAGTATGCATATTTTTTTTTACTTGTGTTCTCATGGACCACAGTGGGGGATGAAGTTGACACTTGTGAGAGCAGCAGCTGGCTGCTTTTTCAGTCTTTCTTTGTATCTGTTGTGTGTGTCTCATTAAATGTGGATGGTGAACTAGCTGCAGATTGCCTGGTGATTGCTACTCTCTCTGTGTAGCAGTGAAGCCTCGGTCTGTAGATGAGGTGCGATTGACATTTCTCTCTGGCCCACCGCAGGGTGTCTGTAAGGATCCTGAACCCATTCAGACTGGCTCCCAAATCAAATCACTGTCGCTGCCACTGCCACCACTCACTGGCCCCATCAATTATTTAGCCCCAGCTCGAGTGAACCAAAAGGCTGAGGGAATTTGATTTTGCAGGCACCTCTGGCAAGTCAGACCTTTTGGCACTAGCTTGTGCAAAGCCACATTAAGCAGTAGTGATGTGCTATTTTCCTGTGGTGTTGTGTCCTTTGCTCTCCATCAAATCTTCTGTATCTAAAATCCATATAATTGATAATTTTTGGCATATTTGTTCTTTGTATTTCCGATGCTTCCTTCTTCACTGGGCTTGATGCAAGCAGTGTCTAATGCACTTTTCCCCCCACATAGACCACCTATTTACTGAAAGATGAATTTATAGCAGTAGCTATTTTCCCCAAGTCCTACATTTTGCAGTGGTTTTAAAAGTAGCTTGGGGTTATCTTTGGTAATTAAAGTTTGATTTGATCAAAGTGCACTCTTTTTTTTTCTTGTTTGAATTTTAATTAGACAGGCCACTGGTCCCTGGTTCATTGCAAGGACATCTACCAAGTTTCTAATGAAATTCGAAAGCCTTTTAAATTCAATTTAGGGGATTTATTGGACAGCAGCAGCTTTTGGACAGTCCAGGGATAACCATCTTGTCTGCTAGCTACGTATCTCATGATGCCATTGAGACAAAGCGGCGGCAGCCACTTGGAGCTGTGGACCCGCTCTCGGCAGTGTCACCGTAGTAGCTTTTTCTCCCTTTGGCCCATTAATGTAGGCAGTTCAACAGCTTACTTGTGCCTCCAACTACCAATCACTGGTGCAGAGCTCTGGCTGTATATGCAGAATGCTATTTCATAATGATAAAGATCACATCTCTGCTCCAACTTGCAGGAAAATAGAATAATAAAAATACGCCTCCCACTCCCTTGTTCCTTGAAAATTAAGTGAAGTCTGTGCAGCAGAATCCATTTGCGAATATTCCTCTTGTGTGATATAATCTTTGCCATACATTTCTGGAGGTCAGAGCAGACACAGCAACAAGGTCACGCAAGAGTTGATGTACTGATCCTCTGTTTAAAGAAGTTAAATGATTAATCACTTTAGAATGACAGCTATAATCAACCATTGGTATGAAAGGTCTGTCAGATTGAATTTAAAGCCGATTCAGATTTGGGAAATTCTATCCCTGAATGAAGGGATTTACCTATCGTTGAGACTTCAAGTATTTATGCATGACTGATTTATGCACACCTTTTGCTGTTTGAGGTTCTGCCTCCGTTTTCTCCCCATTGCATTCCCCTTGTAAACTCCATGGCTCAAAGGTTTAATTTAAGGCACTTGTCCACTGCACCCTGTGTCGCTCTGCTTATGAATCATGTCAAATCGTGGCTCTGAAAGCTTTGATCAAAGAGATACAGTGCCATGCACCACACGAATTCTGCCCCTCCACTGAACGCTAATCCGGCTCTCAACCTGGCTCTCAACATAAGAGAGAACTTAAACAGCAGTCAAATGATAAAACTATTGACCATAATATATGGATCAGCAATTTAAAACTATAAGGCAGCATCACCTGTTATTTACAGGAAAATGATCAACTCAAGCACCCAATTTGAAATAAACCCTAATTATATCACAAGAGGGTTTAAAGCCCTTTGTCATGTGAACTAAAAGCTTAGACAGAGTGGTAAGCCACAACTTAATGAGCTGTTTGCTGCCTGAACAAAACAAATGCCAGCATACATCACACAAGATCCTGTTTAATTACTGGCCAAATCCACTTTCATTTCAGTCATTGCATAATTGGTGAATTATTTAGCATGAACTTGCATGAAACATTACATTGCTCATAATTTCTAAATAATATGCCCATGTGTTTCACTTGCTTTTTTTTATTTATTTTAACGTCTTTGAAAGACTAAGAGCTCTAAAGTAAGTTAGTAAGCAGTTTATAGTTGAGTCAGTTGAGGGTTAAAGTCTTTGCTTTATAATCCATCTGCGCCAACTCAGTAGTGCTGGGACTCATAGCTGTCCGATCAGTAGCCAAAAGCTGTAACCACAGAGCCTCCATATTCAACCCCTAAACTTCATCTGTCTGTTATTTTAATAGGTTTAATGTGTTTTCAGATCCACTGATAAAAATAAGGTACATCCAGGTCCTTTACCATGACAGAGACTAGTAGCTCTCCTAAATTAGGCTTCTCTTTGTGGACATGGCACGGCATTAGCTGCAGACAGAAATGCCCTGCAAGGACTGATGAAGAAAGGAAGGTTAAGAATGGAAGACTATGAGATTTGAATATCTTAGCATTAAAATGCACAAAGCTGGAGCATGTCTGCAGGGGAGGCTTTGAAATTTCCTCCACCTCGACTCTTTTATCTCAACCCTCACGCTCTGCCTTGGGACCCGCAGGGCTCCCTGCTGTGAAAGGGGCTGCCATGTGCTTCTTCACACTGCTCACTTGCACATGCATACCCACACACACACTCATAATCACACATACATGTGTTGCCAAATTTCCCAGCAAAAAGAGGGTAAATATTAAATGTGAAATTGCTTTTTTTCCCCCCTCTGTTCTTTTTATCCCAATCCTTTGACATTGTGCCTTTGAAACACAGGTCAATGTTAAATGGATACATCTTGTTGAGACTTATTACCAGACTCTAAAATAAGTTAACTTAGATATAAAGGTCAGTATAATGACTTTGCACAGGCTTGGTTTATTGTGTACTACTTTTTAAGCTGAATAAATTGACTTTCCTGAACATTTGCAGTTCACTTATTCGAAGTCAATCTAAAGTAACATGGTTTCTATAGGTGCACACATTAGAGGTAGGAATGTAAAAATAACATTAAAGTTAGGCAAGCTTTCTTTACACAAATTAGATGAGTTTAATCATTAAGAGAAAATATTTGTCAAAACGACTCCATATCCTCTGCGTGTCTTCTCATACTTCCGCACAGAGTCAGATAGATGTAGTAAATACAATACAGTGGATTACTGTAATAGCCTGACCCCTGACTGGCAGTGAATACATTCCAGATGGGCCAATTTTTAAAGATCATTTACATTTGGAAATGTCCATGCACACCAGAGAATTACACATTCTCTATTATATGAGTCACTCGTGTCTGCGTAATAACCGTGTCTGACCTTCGCTGTACAACACTTTGTGTTGTGACTGCTGAAATACTAAATGATTTACATGCATATGTTGCTCCTCATTTGCTATTTCTGTTTTGTTTTTGTTTTTTTTCTGGTTATTGTTGATTATGTGCAGCAATTCACTAGCAATTTTATTCATTCTTCTATCTTGAAGTAACTACTTTATCCTTGTTCAGGGTCATGGTGGATCTGGAGCCTATCTTGGGAAGAGATGTAGGAATGAACCCTAGACGAACCTTGTGTTAATTATTATACAA
Source organism: Silurus aristotelis (assembly GCF_946808225.1). NCBI lineage: Eukaryota > Metazoa > Chordata > Actinopteri > Siluriformes > Siluridae > Silurus > Silurus aristotelis. The sequence continues at coordinate 13,439,885 of NC_139585.1, read as the reverse complement.
GTTAAATTCAGCAAAGAGAACATTAACAAGACTGGTGAAAGATCTTTTACCTCCTAGTTTTTGACCTTGATACATACCAACCATTAAATATCGTCTCTATGATGTGACAGATGGCATGTGTAAATATTAAAGGCTCATTGCAATATTTCGATTACATTTAGTAGCCAGAGTTTTACACGAGACACCATTATATGCAAAAAGAATAGTTTTGTTAAACACAAAACAATCCGCTCATTTAAAAATAATGCATGTGGTGCTGCAACCCCATCAAAGTGTATGCAATTTGCCAATGCTGAAAATAATTTGATATTTTATTAAATAATTAAATCATTTAAATAAACATCTATGACATAAAATATTAGATAATGTATTACTGTATTAATTGTTACATTTAAATGGTTTAAAGTTAGACTTAATGTTGTGGTCACGGAAATTGGAAACCTATCCTGAAGACAAAGCAACTCTTTACAATTGCATCCAGAGCTTTTCTAGTGTCCATCAAAAACATATACTAATAAGTCAAGGCCAAATAAAGGTAAATAATAAACTCCAGTTGTCAGAAAAAGTTTTCATGCTGTTTTCCCTTTATTCCAGATATAGATGATTTGCTTTATTAAGCACTTCCAAACCCCCAATACCTCGTCCTGTTCACCCACAGCTCCACAGTTATAGCTCCTGGTAGCCTAGAAGGATTTGCTTTTTGCCCCACAATGTGTATGCGAAATGCTAAGAAAAGATCACACAAGCATTACTTTTTGCTTTACTTTTTTAAAAGTTTTAGTTGAAACCAAGGCTGTATTTAATGAGACCACTGCTGAGATTGAGACAAGCTTGAGTCAATACAGAAAACGTCTTGAGACCAAAATCCAACCTTTTTAGTTACAGCAAAACAATGTAATGCCCTTATTATTCTTACTGGCAAAATAACAGACAAAAAAGTAATGGAGTGAAAAGACAAATAACCCCAAATAACCACCAGTCAATTAGCAGGTGAAAAGCAAATGCCCCCCCCCCCCCCCCCAAAAAAAAAAAAAATAAATAAATAAATAAAAATAACACAAAAAGTTATTTTCTTATTTGCTGACATAGAAGGCATAATGGTATACGTGAAAGCAAAGAACACATCTAACCGCACCAGAGAGTGCAAAGTAAAAATGGCTAAATGAATTGTAGCACAGCGATTCTCCAGCCAGCAGCGATGTATAGAAATGTACAGAATCTTTAAATATGTCATAAAATGCCAAAGAATATATATTACAACTGATAGACAAACTAAATCCTTTGGGAAAACAACCAAATACACTAAGTAAAAAAAAACTCATATAACACCACTGTTAAGTCTTTATACCAGACATACATCAAGCTTTTAGCGTTACCAGCTTAATTACAAATGGACCAGTCGATGTGCACACTTTCATTAACCACAGTAAAGCATGTGTCTATACTAGTGTAGCTTTTATGCCATCCCTATTTGTGGCATGATTTTAAGCGCCTTGTAAAGCAACCAAGTCTCTTGATTGCCTTTCCCACACTTTTTTGACATGGAGAGAAGGTGTCTCAGTCACGACGGGAACTTTTAAGTGAGGCACACAACTAAGCAGGCACTACGACTCTAGGAGCAGCGACCCCCCTTCACTTACTCTTTTCATCACCGCAAGACTGCGCTTTCATTTTTGCCCGGGATGTTCGCTGATCTCTCGCAGCTGACTGCATAAGAGATGGGAGTTAATGCTTGAGAGACACCAGCGCCAATGGCTAATAATAAGGAGGCCTCACTTCGTCAAGGGCTTTCAAGGAGAGAAGCTCCTTAATTTCGCACTTGCTGTTCCCCCTGCGAGATTAGATAGTTAAACACTATCAGCAGACCCATCCATCTTTTGTACAGTGCGTTACGAAAACAATGATATGTGACCTTCACTGCTGACGTGTAATTGAACACGTTATAGCTCATCCTGGTAGAGTCGGACTTGCGTCGAGTTAAGCGAAACACATTGCGGTGTCTCTAAGCCTCTATCAGCTCAGCACTTTATCCTCTTGAGGCGTCTCTTATTGCCGCCTCTTCACGCCCATCTCGGGGTGGCTATTTTGCCAACATCATGCATTCTGTTCTTAGAGTGCTCGAAGAAACAGAGTTTAGTTCAAAAAGAGCAGATTTTAGCATGTTCAGAAAGTTTGCTGAACACCAAACATATTTGTCTCCTAGGAGCGATAAGTGCTCATTTTCCCACCACACAAACTCAAAGTAAATCAGAGCAGGTTTTTGCTGTTAGTGAGAAGCAGTACTGGGGATTCTTTCAGGGTTTGGTGGGAAAAGAGGCTGGAAATCCAGGCACTCTGCCCCTGTAGGATAATTCTCTTCCCTGAACTGTACTGGGTTGTTGATGAAAGACGTTTTACTGATTTTGCTGAAATACTTGTTTTGTCCATAGTTTTTTTTTTGTTTAAAGTCCAAAGACTGGAGCTCACATCTGCATCCAATGAGATCTCCTACAATCCTATTGTGTAAATGTTAGCATCTGGTTGTCTACTGGCACTTTATTAAACATGTAAACATTGCATGTGATATTGTCCCTTGTGAAATTTACATCCATGCCGCATGTGAGTCACGTGAACGTCTATTTTTTCGATTGACGAGAATAATACTGCACGTGGTCATAGGAGAACAAATGTGAAGGTGCATTTCAACATGGCATATGCAGCAATTGTTTATGTAAACTGAAGTTAATACCAAGCCATCATGTAAACAACATGGGTTCATGCAAAAAAAAGTACATTTTTTAAATGAATCCAGATGCCCAGTAGTTTGAAATAAAGATTATATCTAAAAAATAAATGAATCACGTGAAAACAAGTATGTGAAAAAACAAAATGTAAAAAGAAATAAAATATGAAAATGCATAAATCATATGAAAATAAATAGTGTAAATAAATGTGAAAATATATGAAAATCATGTGGAAAAATCTAATAGAGAATATAAATGATTAATGAAAAGTTATGTGAATGCAAATTAATGACGTAAAACAAATCAATTGAAACGTATTAATCGTGAGAACAATAGACATAAAAAGAATCATGTGAAATTCACATGTATTGTGTATACGTGTGCAATCATATGTTTATATAATCAAGTTCATGCAACTTTTCTATAAGTACGGTCTACGTCGTCTGACTGCGATACCCAGTGCAAAAAAAAAAAAAAAGTTATGTTATTCGTCTCTGTTCTTTACTTTTATAAAAGAATCTGTAAGCTGAGTGCATGGTACTGAATAGGAGCTCAGTTTAAACATCAAATTTGTCATGAGAGGATATTGAGAGTGTTTTTTTCCCCCTCACTTGTTTTTCCCCAATTGGCATTTGAAATAGGTTTTTTGATGGATTGTGGTGTTTTCCCTTGAAGGGTTAAGTGTTTGCTAACATATCCTGCAGCGTCAACACTAGACTTAGACTCATTAGCATAGGGATGTGTTGCCTAAAGAAACTGCTAGTGTTGTGAATTGTACTCGTCTGTACAAAACAGGAAAAAGGGACTTAATGAAGTATCCAGGTAGTGACATTATCTTTTTTTTTTTTTTACAAAAAAGAAGAAAAAAGCTTCCTTAGAAACTACAAAGTTCTGTTTGTACTCGTGCTGTTTGACGCTTTGTAAAGGTCTTTCGAGGTAGAGTGGAACAAACACAGTGTACTAAGTGAGGGATATAAACTGTTATAATTGCGTTGTGATCTGCACCTGCATCAGTGCTGTGACAACAAATCATTAGATGGGCATTTTTTAAGGGCTTATTTGTTTCCTTAATAATAATGAAATCTACCAGAAACAGACATAATCCTTGAGTCCGTCTTTCTGAGGAAAAGCATCGTCCTCATTTAAATGAGCGGAAGTGTTTGTCCTGTGGAGGACATGGTAGCTGCTCTAATAAACCCCCTGTGCACTCCGTCTACCCCCCATCCTCTCTCTGGTGTGTGCCCCCTCCCATCAAACCACATCTCTCCATTGATGTTCACATGCTCCTCAGAACTCGTCTCCTTGCCTGCCTGCACTGCTTTTCGTATCCCTTGGAGGACAGTAGGAGAGATGGGGGTGGTGAAGGGATTCAAATCACCCCACTTCACAGACATCAATGGAGACCTGAGGAGCCTGAAACTTCTTTGATTTTGCAAAGGACAGAGAAGTAAATAAAACAACTAGGTGAAAATAAAAGAAGCGAACGGAAGTTAACGCTTTTGGAGTGCTGGAGCTGCAGATTATTGCCCTTCAACACAATGCTTTTGTGTCTACTGATTTTGTGCTGGATAAAGAAAAACAGAACAGAGCAGATTGACAAACATTGGCGCTAGAGCTTTCATACAATAATCATTTGTCAACATTCAAGTCCAATTATGAGGTGTACTTTTTTAGTTGTTAATATCTTTATATAGATTCGGATATTTGTCACTCAATTATATAAGGAAGTTGTACCTGAAAAGAGAACAAAATAGTGGAAACACTCACAAATGTTTCCTGACACTGTCTAGTCAATGAACACTGCCACCACTGCATTAGTATTCAGGGAAGGTCTGCGCACATGGCAATTTGCTAAAGAGCTTGCTAGGAGAAAAGAGTCAGCCCTTTCTCAGTTCACAATGCTTTCCCACATGCGGGAAATTCCCACTTCAGATGCACACTGTCGATCAAAGGTGTGATCTAATGGCCGCTGCTGGATTTTGGGAGCATGTTCAATCCTTGCTCACATACCAGATCAGCAAAGCTGAATAAAAAGCCTTCTTCTGTTAAAACCTGTATAAACACAGGGTTATTACACACTCAAAAGTTATTACACAAAAGATATAATAAACAATGTGTTTATTAATATGTATGTGTGTTCCATTATACTGCCATCACAAAAGGGTTTTAGGGAAAAAAAACAGCTTTTCTTGCTTAACACCTTTTTCTTCTCTGTTTTTTCTCTCGCTCTCTTTCAAACCCCATACCTGCTTCTCACATCTGATAACTTGGGATTCTTTCTAATTTCATTTAAGTTCATTTGCACATTTTCAGCACTTTTAATTAGACGAGAGGAGGGGAGAAAAACTCTGAGAATGCAATAAACTCTGTGATTAAGATTCACAAGAGGCTGTCCCGGTGGATGCTGGTCTGAAGCACAACATGAACACTAAGCATTATCTGATCGCTTTACTGCGCTGATTGTTTTTTTTCTTCCCACTCTAGCCAGCTCTCCACTCCTGTGCCTGATTACAGATCGCACTTTCTCACTTGCCCAACAGCTTCAGTTTCCAGACCCATTTGTCTGATGTATGTATCATCACTCACCAGAAGATACTGGAGCTTTATCAGGTTCAGTTCCGATGAGAGCCAGCTGTGGTTTGGGATCCAGGCACTGAGGGCTTCATGCACAGATTGCTGGCTAGCTTTGTAGCATGTAGCTGAGCTGGCCCTGGGCCAGACAGGTGGGCACTATCTGGGCTCTCCACTGTGCTTAGCCCAGGCAGCCTAGGCCTTTGGCACTCAACTGTGCCAGCTGTTTCCCTTGTGTAGATCTGCTGTCTTTCAGGCTTCCCTGTGTGCCCCTGCAGAGCTGCAAGATGGTCTCATTGTGTATTGCATTGTAGCTTCTGCAGTCACTCAGATCCTAATTTTAGATTACAGATGGACCTACTTGAATTGTTTTTATGCTATTTAAAGATTAACACATTTTTCCAAGACTGGGGGAATTCTTATATGGGTTAACTATTTCTACAAGTTTCATTGTGTCCCACACTAATTTTGCTTATGATTTTGGACTTATTGACTGACACAAAACTAGCCAAGTGGTGTTTGTTTGCCAAAGTACCTTCATTATTTTAGTGAGACTTGAGAGATGCAAGAGGCATAATGCTGGTGTTTCAGAGGAAATTAGTCCATTTTAAGAAGTTGGCAGTAAGCAATACAAAACACCAGACTTGAAACAATAACAGCTCTCTAATTATCAGTACTATTTTGGGAGGAAAGAATTTTTAGTCATAAATGAGGAGAGGATTCAAACCTTAGTGTCCATATGGCCTCATTGAATTTGTCTTTACAATGCTAATAACTTGGAATAGCATTATTTGCAGCAAGTATAAGTTGAATAAAGGTTTCCTTCTAGTTATATATAATTTTGTCAGACCAAACAAGCTAAAGCATTTACCAAAGTTTACATTTACAGTAAAAAATGTATAGCACTTTTAACAATGGACATTGTCTCAAAGCAGCTTTACACAGATAATGTGATAAGAAAATTAATAAAATTGTTCTTTACATGTGTAATTTGTCCCTAATGAAAAGCAGGTGGCAAATGTGGCAAGAATAAAACTCCCTGAGATGGCATAAGGACGAAACTTTGAGAGAAACCAGACTCAAAAGGGAACCCATCCTTATCTGGGTGGCAACGAATGTCCATATGTCCATTTATTACAGCTAAACGATGTTGAGGTGTGCAGTGATAATGATCAAATGCAAACTGTAGTCCTGAGTCAGTGTAGCAGACTGTTGACATTAAGCAGAGTCCAAATCCATCCTCAAAGCTCCTGTGTTACTCTGTAATTTAATGGATCACCAGGCCATAGATGTGAAACCATTCCGAGCTGCACAAAGTGGCCTACAATAAAAGAGAACACCATCCAGAGGCTGGCTGGGATGAAGCGGGAAGATCCGAGGAGAGGAGAGGGGCATGAACAGTGGTCACTGGTACCTTAGGAGGATGTTTAACTTGACTTAGAGAGAGAGAGAGAGAGAGAGAGAGAGAGAGAGAGAGAGAGAGAGAGAGAGAGAGAGAGAGAGAGAGAGGGAGATTATACATTAAAAGTACGCACTGAAAGTTAACAGACTCTTAAGTGCTTGTTGGAGAGTTTGATCTTCAAAAGAAAAGAGATTTGATGTTTGGCATCCTTGTGTTGTGTCCAACATGTATCTTAAATGGCAGTAGGTACCACTGGGAATTTGACTGCTGCAAACAGATAGTGGTTGCGCTATTTTATTTTATTTTTGGCTTTGAAAGCAATGAAAATGCAACATAAACTGTAAAAGGAAGCGAGTAAAACTTTTTAAGATTAAAAAAAAGTTAGTATGATGCATTCATTTGTAAGGACCTTACATCAGGAAGTCCTAACATCTGAAAGTATCAGTCACAGATTATCCAAGTGACATCACTTCTGGTCTCCTGATATCATAAAGAAAAGAGCTACATGGCTGATCAAGGTCCACCACATTTCCTGAGCACAGAGGCTGATCACCCAAAAGTAATTTGGAAAGCTAAGATTTGAGTGTCAAAAAACGATGTAGAAGAAGCCATGTGAAAATATTATATGAACAGGAAAGGAAGTAGGGTTGAAAAGAAAAGCAACCCAAGCACTGAGCCTTGTAACACCAGTAGAGTGTCTGATGGAAATATTTTTTCATGAGACTCTCTACTGGTAAGAAACAAACATTCTATTTTTAAACAATTATTTAAATTCTTTACATTATAAATCAAGTATATCAAGTATATTACTTGAATAGTTTTTGTTCATTCTATCTTGCAATTAACAGAATATTGAAACCCAAATTTGGTTGCCTTGACATGTTATGATTGTGGAAAAACATGAATGCTTAGAAATGTGACTTCCCGTTTCATGATGTCTGGGGAATAAGTTATTCAGTAGACAAGACTGACTTTTGAAATACTAGGAAATTGTAATTAGCTTAACTTTGTGGTTTAACTGCTTTAATCTTTTATTGAGAGCATTGTAATGAAAGAATATTGATGGATCAAGTGCCTACCATTTTGCAAGCCTGCATTCACAAAAGTGATGTATAAATTTATTTCATCGATCCATGGTTCAGAAGTTATATTTTTATGTAAAAGCAAAAGCAAAATATGATCCCAGAATTGTTTTTGGGTCTGGACTCAAATATTCAGGCCAAGTGTGAAAACGAGCTTATTTTTACCAGGGTTTTTTAACCAGGATGAATTCAGACCTATTTCACATGTGCATATTATTAAAATGTCTGCATATGTGCATTTTTGAGAAAGCGGGGTGAAAACTCATTTTTAACTGAGTATCAAAGTGGGGATTTTTTTTTCTACTGTGGTTTCTTTCATGTTAATAATTTTCTCCATCTCCAAAAAACAAGAACTAAGAGGGTAGAGAGAATAATGACGCTTCACCACACCACTGTTTCATTTACATAAATGATTATATTGCAATTTCACACTTATTTGCAAGGGCTTCTGTGGTTTTATTATGAAAGTCATATGTTATTCTGGTGGCGCTGCCCAAGCAATTTAGGGAGAGGAAGAGAAAAAAAGAAAGGGGGAGAGCGATAGAAATGAAAGGGCTTCATTTCTCTCACATATTGTCTGAATCTTGTGCCCTACATTGTACATTTCTGTTTAACCCATTGCACAGATTGTAGAGCTTTGATGTTTTATTTTGGATTAATCACTTTTCTATTTGGAGCTCTTCTGATATCGCTGCGTAAGTGTAATTTGCATGTCATTAATCAAATTAGCATTGAGATTGGGAAATAGCTCGTGCAATGGACAAATAATAAAAACAAGATCGTGAAAACAAGATTGTTGTCAGCAGGGATTGTGTGAATACCAACAACAAAAATATTCTTCTAGCCTTCTTTAATCATGCTGCAGGTCTGTTAAATAGGTATAAAGGTGGAAAATTGAACTAAAATAAGAACAGTAAATTTCTTAGCTTTGGACAGTGAACAATAGAACGGGGCATCCAGAGAGTAGTGTCATTTTCCATACCAATTTTCAATGATTTTATAAATGTAGTTTTAATCTATTTATTTCTTATCTGTTCATTGTTTAGCACTATTCAAATAAACTTAAATCTATTATAAAATAACTCTCATTCATAAGATCGTTTTGCTCACATTAATTAGTGCATAATTGCTGAACTATCTTTCTGAAATGTTTAGAATTTTTTGTGTGTTTTCTTCAAGAACCTGAAAGCGGGTATCCAAGTAATTGCTGTTGGTTTAGACGCATGCATCTCAAATACAGCAAAATCGTTGTATTGAGTGTGCATGTGTGTGCATGTGTGTGCGTGTGTGTGTGTGTGTGTGTGTGTGTGTGTGTGCTTACGCTGCTTGTTTAACACGATCATTAGCTGACCTCCTACCATGTATCACCTCTGCAACCTGGCTTAACTGTCTACATAATCATATTGGCAAAGATTGCCTAACGGCTGTGTGTGTTTGTGTGTGTGTGTGTTTGTGAGGTGGGGGGGTTGCAGTTTGCTTTGAACAATGGCAGGGAAGGCCTGCTGAGATTAAAAGGTGGCGTCTGCTTTCCATTATTCATCTACTGCTCTGCATTTTGTTTTCAAATAAAAAATAAAGATGCATTGACCTCAAAGGCAAAATGAGGGAAAGGAGCAGGAGGACAAACCACCACAAGGAACAGATGTTGCATTTATGTATTTCATTATCAGCCTTGGAGATTCACAATGAGTTTCATCTCTCTCTCTCTCTCTCTCTCTCTCTCTCTCTCTCTCTCTCTCTCTCTCTCTCTCTCTCTCTCTCTTTCTCTCTCTCTCTCTCTCTCTCTCTCTCTCTCTCTCTCTCTCTCTCTCTCTCTCTCTTTGTCTCTCTCTCTTTCTTTCTCTAACATGTTAATCGAGTATGTATGTTATTCAGAAATGTGTGGCAATGCCCGGAGTGCAGTTGCATCATGGGGAGTCTCATTCCCTTGTTGCTTTACACAAAGGTGGACACACCTCTTCCAGAATAAAGCTGTGCGATGTCAGGCCTTATCTAAATGCTGGTGTCTACATGAGAAACAAGCGTCTGTCTCATATCATCCACTTGTAAGTAAGATGTCTGTAACCATCTCTAATTGTTGCATCAGGCTTGTCTTTATTGAAGACCAAAAAAATTCTCCACATCTCATGTCTCCAAACAGAGCAATTGAAACCTGACATGGCCATCAAATTCTTATTTCGTTTGTCTTTTTTGTCTTGCTGTAATGAGTACTAGCAGTTGGTGTAGGAACTCAGGAGAGATTATTACGTTTTTTTCTCACCTTTTGCAGGAGAAGGAGAGAAAAAAAGCAGGTGCATCGGATCTTATCTCTAAAGTCCTGACCAAGAACACTGTATGGTTATGAATAGGTTATTACCAACGTCGCCACATTTCAATTGAGGGTATTAATATCTGTCAAGCTCGCACACTCCAACTCTCTACTTCATTTATTCAGCTAGCCTTTAGATTTAATTATGTCTCCAGTGTTCCCCCAGAAAGCTTGCACTAATTACTCAATAAAACAATGAAGAATTAATTTACACCTGATCTTAAATTGATTTTTTTCTGTGGCAAAAGTAAAAAAAAAAAAGACATCACTACACATGATTATTAATGACAACTTATGCAGCATGTGTATAGATATATGGCTCTGTGTTGTACAAATGGCAGCCATTGATTATACACGACAAACGGAGAACACTTTCACAGAGTGATCAGGGAGCTGCAGAAACACAAAACAGCTCTGTTGTGAGTTCTGTTGTGCGATTTATAATGATGTGGCTTAAAAACATTTAGACGCCACTGGTCATGATTGCACGTTCCTGTTTTAACAGTTTTTTTAATAGTACAATCATTTGGTATCATTTCGAAACATTTTCTTTGTTAGAAAAGGGGAGTAAAAAAAAAGGAGGAGAAAGAAACAAAGCAGGCTGGGGGGGAAGCGTGGGAGACAAGGGTCCAGAATAATCCTTATTCCCAGTAGATAGGCAGTGCAAAGAAAATGGTGCCAGCATTAGCAATGAAATCATTATCTTTATCCAAATCACTGAGATAGTGTTCATGTAAAATATGTAAAATTTTGATCAAAGCAAGGCAAGCGCTAATAATAATGTGATCTGCCGCTATTGCTAATACACGTGTAAATTGATCAAAAATGTTTTTATAAAATAATAGCAGCATTCATTCAGGATACATTATTTATTTATAAAATAATAAAGGATTCTAAGAGAGTCAAATGCTGATTTTTTTTATTTTTTTTTTTAAACCAAGGGTGTCTTGAATTATCATTTAGTATCCTATTGGGAACCCAATAATTTTTACTTATTGTCTTTGCTTCATGTGACCCCCTTTTTAAAATAAAAATCCACCTCCTGCTTATTTGTAGCATTCATGCTGTATTTTCAACATGTCTAAATAGTAGTCATTAAGAAGTTTCAGTTCAGAGACTTTTTTTATTTGCTCAGTTATAGCATTTTACTGGACTATCCCTCGGCCCAGGGGAGAGATTTAGCTTGACTGGGAAAATCTAATAATCTTTTTTTTTTTTTCCCCAAATAGATATCAGATAGAAACCACTGGACAACCTTTGTGTGCCTGTGTCGATGATACAATGCTGACCCTTGAGTCCAAGGCTAAATGTTTTGATTTAGAGTGTAGAGTAGAGCTTCTTGTTGTGCGCCCACACAAACTGGTAATATGTGGCTGTGGAGACTGAAAATGAGTTTGTAGGCATAAACTTAATCATTAAAAAAAGAGTTCATCATTGATTGTTATATTCTCTACTATTGTTAATACCTAGTAATAACAAAGTCTCTATACTAATGCTTCTCTGTGCTTATTTATTCATTTGTATGTATGCATGTATGTATGTATGTATGTATGTATGTATGTAGCTTACAGAAATAATAATAAGTGTTCTGAATCCACTTTTACCCCCGGCTTACCCTTTCAGTAATTAGGCTGAGGACCTCTTTGTTCTTAGTATTTGATGGATTTTGCTGCAAACAAATAGAGTCTGACTTGACATTAACACCAATAAGCTTCAAGTGTTTCCCCTTTACGCTCTCTTTTTATAACTCACTTTATTAACAAGCATTTATATTAAGATCTCTCATAATCTCTAAGTGGAGAAGGACATAATTATTCTTTTGTATTAATGATAACATCACAATAGAGGCTTGATGATTTTCCCCCACTCTACCTTTGTAGATGGCTGATATGAAGGATTAAGGCATTCAGGCTCATGTGTATTCCAGCTGATAAGGAGGGAAAAAATGTGTAACAGTGGCACATAATCAAACCTTGTTTTGTGTCCATGAACTGCAGAAGTGATGGGGCTCTCAGGAGCCTTCAGAACTGTTCCTGGTTATTTATATGTGTAGTGAAAAAAATGGCTTGTATGGTTATTTATCCTTCATTCGATTTTCGATTTCCTTATCGGATTTCTGTTCATTGCCACGCATTTATTTTTCTGCATCATGCAAATGTGTGCAGATTTATAAGAGGAGATAAAAGAAGAAGAAGAGAGAGAGAGAGAGAGAGAGAGAGAGAGAGAGAGAGAGAGAGAGAGAGAGAGAGAGAGAATTTGGGAGAGAGGAAAAATTAGGTGTGAGCAAAGATCGTGCAGGTCAGTCAACTCTTGGTAGGGGGCTGTGCTATGAGCAGATGTATGGTGCCAATCTCACGCTAGTGGACATATGGGCCTGTTCCGAAACTTGTGCCAGGACTAGCACACTATAGTGGGTCCGTTCAGAGGGATGAAGTAAGAGAGAAAGATAGTCCACTCTCTCTCAACCTGGGCACGAAGCCAAAAACAGTGAAACCGGAAGGTTCTGGGGCTCAGCCTGGACCTGTGGACATGGCAGGGCCAAGGTTTCCTCTTTTCCTCGTCCCAAGTTATATTTACATCTCAATACCTGCTGGGTCCACCTGAGATGCAGGAATGTCCTCCACTCAGTCAGGGTTTCTTCACTAGGAGGAGTGCAAACAGACATCCACAGTCCTGCTGATAGGGGCTGTAACATTCAATGTGTCTGTATATCAGAAGAGTGTAAGCGAATGAACCAGTGAGGAAAGCACCCGTGAGATTTCCATGATGCAATTTTCCCTTCATATCAGATGTAGGTGACTTATTTAAAGAGAAAGCTCTGCTGTTAGTCTACAGTAACACAGTGTGAGCATGTGTCAGAAAGCCTGCTTATGTGCGATAGCGCATAAACGGATATGAGGTTGCGCCGTTTCAATGTAGTAAGAATAGACCATCCCTGGATCATTGCTGCTTCCAAATGGAATCCAGTTGCTTTATACATGGCGGCCCTGAGGTTCTGCTCCCACCATGGCTGGCTTTGAGTGTGTTCTCATCTCGTTCACAATACAGACTGTTATTTCATCTTCTCAGGATTCTGGGCTTATTCCTGCACAGCCAACCGGCCGCTTGAGATCCCTCCATGCTTAAATATCTCAGAAGTTTCTCCTCTCCTCTCCTCTCCACTCCTCATTGTCAACATGCTGCTGTGTTTTCTCCTCCCTGTGGCTGTTCTTGAGTAGAATTGGAAATAATAACCTGAGTGAAAGGCTACTTCTGGAAAACCTCCCTGGATAAGAGACTGTGCTGGATATTGTATTATAGTGGTAGCTCAGAGTTGTAACACTCTCAGCTGGAGCTGCCCATTAGCAAAAGTGCAGGAGAATCTAAGTCCAGGACTGAGTTCTTTGTCATTTTAAATAGATGTCTTTAAAAGCTGTAAGTCCATTAAAAAAAAAAGCGATTTTCTCACACTATTCCTCTTCTCTGCTGGGCTTGCTCCCACTTTTTACAGTTGCCATTTGACTAGACATCATTGCTGCCTTAACAAGAGGTTTTATGGAGCTGGAAGATATTAAACACATAAAATTACTTTTAAGCACTACATCCACAATGTCGGAGAGAGAAGAAGGGAGGAGAGAGAAAGAAATATTATAGAGGGAGTAAATAACCGGAAAGATAGAGAGACTGGGAAACAAGAAGACAAAGTATCTTAGAGGTTCCGAGAAAAAAAGAGCCAGGATCGGCGAAGAGATTATACGACAAAGTCATCATGCGATTTCATTCTAATTGGCAATTTGTGGTAGCTAGCCCCACCTTTGTTGCACGGATGAACACACTTTCAAGTAACACTCTGTTTTGACACATGCCTCCTGTCTTTTTCATCATCTGTGCAAGTCTACAGTCTATATTACAGACGGCGCTATTAAATTTTGATGAACTGCTTTCTGTCTGAACAGGATGGCAGCTGGCAGCTATCATCTATGTGAGTTTAAAGTTTCTTTTGACCTCATATATCATGCATACTGATGTAAAGATGCATCATTTTTTTTCCACCTCCGAGCTATACAAGGCGACTGTAAATATGAAGATGCACAGATTGAAGGCTCATCCTAATACTCACTGTTTATGAAACACATCTTCCCCATGACGCTCGATAGAACACAATGGTTCAAAATCACGCGAGCCTTCTCTTTCAGTTTAATCGTGTTCATTTAGTTTTTTGTGGCTGCTCTTTCAGGTGAGTAATAAGTCAAATGGAGAGACGCAGCTGTGTGAAATGATCAGACAGACCTGTACAGAAAGCACAGGGATCAGAGTGCTGCTGTTGCTTTTCTAATAGAGACATCTTGTGGACATCTTTATGTGTTACAGCTGTAAAATACGGGTGTGCACACTTTGCTGTTGCTTCATTTTCTTTTAGAAGTTCACGTTGCCATTGTTTTCATTCCCACAGCTAATTCACTCGCTGTAAAATTCTGGCCAGTTCATATTTGCTGTTAGATTTATTCATCTCTATTGCATGGATATACATGGATAATAGAAATTGACCTTTTTCTATTTCTATTATTATAGTATTAGAATTTGTGTTTGTGTCTCTATAGAGAACAATTCTCTTTTTAGAGGATTTAGAGAATTCGTTTACATGACCATGGCCATTAGTTGACCCCCCCCCCCCTATTTTCTATTTTTTATGATATGGATATTTTTTGTTCCATGTATGATGGATAGCACTTCATCGTAATACCTTTATCTTGGCATCGGACCTTTTTTTTCTGACACTACAAGGCAATGGGGCCTTGTTCATTTTTTATGGCTAATTAGTCCTCATTAATTCACAGTGACATGCTTGATAAAGAGGTGCTTAGGGAACTTTTTCTAGGGTAGACCAGATAAAACAGATTACCATATGCTTATCTACTAGTACTATTAGTCAATTACCTTTTTTCTTTTTTAAAATAAACTATTATGGCTGTAATGCTTTTTGTTTTGGCCATGTTGAAGATGTTGGAGTTCCTAAACCCCTGAACTGCTTAGTTGTATGAATAAGATAAGGGCATTTGCTAAAATGTAGGAGTAAATGTTCTTGCCATTTGTATTTTGACTTTTCTTAGGCTTTGTGTTGTTTTTTGTGTTGTATAAAACACGTAAAAACGCATCGTTTGTCTAACTATTGTTACAATGCACAAATTAAGCAAACTAGAAATAAATTCTTTGTCTTGAATATTATTTTATTTTTTTATTTATTTGTTTATCAGTCTTGTTGTTTTCTTTGGGTTCAGCCTTTCCAGCTGGTTTTGGACTTAAAAATGAAGATTGACTAGAAACTATTACACAAAATGGCATAATTCTGCTAAATCTGTAACCATGATGTCTTGGATCATGTTTCTATCAGTTGAATTAATTACAATGTTTTGGTTCGTTAAATAAATTAAAGACATTTAAAATACATTCCGACATAAATGCAGTGTATTTGTAAGTTTTTTGTTAATAAGCTTGCTTCAAAGAAAGAAAAATTTGCATCTGCGTTTTTTAAACGCCAAATACTCCCACCAGATGGCGTTCTCCGTCTTTACTTTGTCGAAGGCAAGTGGCGCATTGAAAAGAAGAAAAAAAAGAACACATTAAAACAGTAATGGTTCATCAGATCTGGACGATGCTGTGCTCTGCATTTGAGAGTTGAAGTAGTACAGTGGCGTTAAAGCTATTCTTGGTTGATTTGAGCGATTCTCTGTAAATAATGTCTCCACTACGACAGTCAGCATTTCTGTCATTTCACTTTGGGATTATTATTAGTCAGAAAACAATGAAATATCAAGATAATGCAATAAGTTCATGAGTGTGTGGGCAATCCAGTCTATCATGTATTATTATTATTATTATTATTATTATTATTATTATTATTATTACTATTATTATTATTATTATTATTATTATTAATATTATTGAGTGTATGCATTCAAGTATACACTATACGTATTGAATTTCTGTTACACTGCATTTAAAAGACAAATATGCTAATAATACTGTCATTTAACAGTTTATTTGTTATTCTAAACATGTTATACAACAGAATAAATTTGGATTTACAAACTTGAAAAGTCGTTATCCCTGTCATTAGCACACCTGGTGCTGTTCAGAGGAGCCTGTAATTATCAAAAAATAAATAAAAAATTAATTACTCTGGGAAATTGGCGTCTTTACAAGGAAGCTTTTTTTTGAAGACACATGGATTTGTATTAAAAGAAACACTCTGTGCTGAGAATAGCCAGAAAAAAAAGTGAGCTCTTATTCTCTAATGAGGTGCACAATTGTTTATAAGTAATCACTGGGAGAAAGAGAGCACATTTTTACCTTTATATGTCTGTATGCTGCCCATATGTGTGTATCTCCGTGGAGCATTGCATGCAGTGTGCTGCTATCTAAGTGCGAACAGTAGTGCAGCTGGCGAACAGAAAGAGCTTGCAGAAAGGCGAGCGTTCACAGCTTAACTCCCCGGAGTTACCGCGTCGGCTGCATTTATTTCCATTATTAATTAAACTCATTAGTGTCTCTCTGGTAAAGCTTTGCTCGGAGTCTTCATGCTGAGAGACAGAGAGCGTGAGAGAGAAGCCTTTCTTGTTGCTTAATCCCTTTTCTGTTGCACTTCCTCAGCTTCGGTGCTCTTCTTGCATCAGCGCTGATGCGAGGCCTCCCTCTCCGTCTTATGTTAGCTGAGGTTACACTCAAACCACAGCAAATATGTAGCTTGATGTCCATCAGAGCTTTCCTGTTCTGGTGCAGTACAGAAGTGTAAAAAAAAAAAAAGCAAAAAAAATACACACACAAAAAAAGGTAGCTGTAACAAAGATTTGGATGTTAACATTTTAGGTTCTTGATAACAAAACAACCAAGGTCTATGTAGAATTCTGATATGCTGTGCCAGCTTTCTTTAGATTTATTTTACAGATGACAGCACATTACTGTAATAAACAGTGTAATTAATACTGTATATGGATTTTCTAGGGACCTTTTAAGTATGTATTTTTGTGGGAAAATACATAAAAAAAAATAGAAATATTAAAAATATTTGAACTCGTGGGGACTTTTGGCTGATGATGAATGGCTTTGTTTTTGACATCAAACTGAAGCTCTTTACAAACGTAATGTTTTAGTTGTCTTTTGGTTACCCAGATTAAGGGTAGGTTCCGATTTCGGCATAACATTTATTTAGCTGCATTCATAATTATCAAGGTCCTCACAAGGATAGTACGACAAAATTGTGTGCGTGTGTGTGTGTGTGTGTGTGTGTGTGTGTGTGTGTGTGTGTGTGTGCATGTGTGTCTATTTGCCTGCTCTTTCATAACCACCTTTAAACAGGAATAGTGCAAATGAATCAAATAAACATACTTAGTGTGAGAACCCAAATGTTCCTCAATAACTGTTTGGCACTTAATTAAAACTTTTATCATTGCCACAGGAGGACCAGATCAGTTCATTTCAGGGTTACACCTTAATTATACAATATACTCCAAATCATGTTTCTACCTAATGAGGAGCAGGACGAGAGTGGAAATTAAAGCACGCAGAGGAGTGATGAGTAGCAGGAGAAGTAGCAAGAAAATCAGAGGCATCGGTCTTGGGTTTGTGTATACGGTGAAAAACACAATGTACATGCAAGGCATATACACACACACACACACACACACACACATATATATATATATATATATATGTGTGTGTGTGTGTGTGTGTGTGTGTGTGTGTGTGTGTGTGTGTGTTTCAATTGTAAGGGACTGCCTGGCCATCATCTGATTGCACAAGATATGGTTGAAAACCTTGACCGATATATATATATGTGTGTGTGTGTGTGTGTGTGTGTGTGTGTGTGTGTGTGTGTGTGTGTGTGTGTGTGTTTCAATTGTAAGGGTGAGAAATGATAAGAATGATTTTGTTTGGCTGATCTGATGCCTCTGAGCTCCCTGTTGGATTACAGTGTATTATGCTGCCAGATATTCATTATCTTGTCTGTCTTAGAATGTTGACTGATGGATTGCTTGTGATATTTTTGGGGGGAATTCATACCAGGCTTGGACTTTAAAGGGCCCTGTGTTTTGAATGATGATCAGTAAGTGTCCTCTGACTGCCCAGAATCGCTTGGTGTCCTCTGTTGTCTACTTTTCTGGCAAACTCCTTTTTAGTCACAGCTGTTGTTCTGCTTTCAATTTTACTGGGCGGTTGATTCATAGTGGTGGAGGGTCTGACAGCTAGAATGAAAATGAGGAAGGAAATATTCACTTGAGTAAATAGGAAGAGTATGGTGCTGATGTTGGCAACTGTATCGGTCAAGGTTTTCAACCATATCTTGTGCAATCAGATGATGGCCAGGCAGTCCACTAGCCAGTATTTTCCCTTTAATAACTTCTGTAATTCTTAGATTATCAGGCAGCTCCAGAAGCCTATTCCACTGCCAAAATGACCTTTACTTTTTAATGACTGGGCTATAAGCTGACTTTTAAGGAGCCTTTTGGAGGTTTTCTCTTTGGGACCTGCCCTGTTCAAATTGATGTAGTACCCATCTCTATTGCAAAACTTGTTTCACCTTTTCAAGCTCTGATTCAGAGAGAGTTACTTTATGACAAAAGAGTGTTTTGTCATAAAGTCTATATATATATTTAAAAAGCATGTACATAGAAAATGCAAATACCAAATAGGTTGTTAATAAGGCCCCTTGCTCTGTTCTAAACACAGGTACTGTTCTTTAGACTGGGGCTGATTCACCCATGCATGAACGCTTCACCCTTATGACAGGGTTATAAAATAATGGCATTGGGCTCCTGCCATAGTGCAAGCAATGAAATGAATAAATGAGTGACAAACTGTGATTTGCATGCTTTTTCTTTCCATAAGAATAGTGGGCAATAAAAATCCTCATCAGTCCTAGCTATTTCCATGCAAGTAAACAATGCACATTTCTAGCATGAACCCCTAAATTAGCTCTGCTGTGCTTTTTATGGAGAAGAAAAATAATGGCACATTTCGGTTGGCGTAAAGTCTCTCTAAATCTGGCCACGAGCACTTACCATACTTTATTACGCCTGCCACCTATCACATATTCCTCTTCATTCTTTGGGTGTTTTTTTTATTTTGTTCAGTCCATCGTATATGGCATGTTGTGTTCTGTTGTGTTGAATGGCTGTAGAGAATAACATAAATGTGAGTAAAGCAGGCATTTTTTTCCCCCTTTTATTATATGGTGGATAATAGAGTACAATGAAAGTGTCAATATGTAGAATTGCAAGTGCTGGTTTCTGCTTAATAACCGGTCAAGAGCAGAGTGAAACTAAACTGGCCATTTTTGTAGTGCAAATGTGAAATCACTTCTAATATCATTGCCCTAACAGGATTTATATAGTTTGAACCTTTGGTTACCTGAGAAAAGCAGGCTCTTCTGTCTAATAGGCCAGAAAATGATGACCATTCTAGAAAAAAAATAAATAAAAAATCTATCTTAAACACAATAATGCTAGAGAGTGTTTATAATTTGATATAGTTGAATAATTTAATATAGTATTTAGGACTGTCCTGGAACATCACATCGGACTAGGGTTGAAATGATTCCTCGAGTAATTATATGGACCATTGTTACTGACGAACCACCCGCTAAACTCATTTGAAAACTTTGCGTGGAAAGTGTTGTACGCACGTTTCCAGCCCCATTTTATGCGTACGCCACTTTCTATGCAAAAGTTGTGCGGGCTATCTGTGTTGCTAATTCCCATTCTCTCCTTCTGTGTTTCCACATTGTGCGTACGCAGGGCTCAGAGTTTACTTACCCTCGTGTGGAAAGTGCCGTATGCACAAAACGAGACTGAAAACATGCATACGTCACTTTCCACATTTATAAAAAAGACCCCTGGACAGGTAAACACAGAAGATGCTGCAGAATGAAAAAAATTGAAAAATGAAGAGAAAACAGCGAGGGGCGAGGAGAAGATTTAGGCCAAAGAAGACGACATCATTTTAAAGTAAATCATAAAGAAACACTGTACAGTGTGTTTACCTTTTAAAAAGTCATTTTATATATATATATATATATATATATATATATATATATATATATATATATATATATATATATATATATATATATATATATGTTATTATATACTATATATTTTAATATTTTAAATAAAATATTACAATAAAATGTACATATTTCTAAAAAAGAAACAAATTACTTTAAATTTTAAAAGACCTGTCTGATTTTCTCTGTACATTAAGTATTGCTCTTTAATGAAAAAAAAAGTACTTCTTATTCAATTATTAGATTAATTGATGGAATTATCTGTAAAATATTTGATTACTAAAATAATTGATAGCTGCAGCCCTACATCAGACATTTGTTATTTAATATTGATCCAATATTATATACGTCCCATGGTACACATATATGTATTTCTCTTGGATACAGTCTTAATAATTGTTGTCTGTAAAACACAGCGGGTAGTTATAATTTTAATATGCTCCTTTAAGTAAATAAGTGATTTATTTTGTCTTGTATTAGTAGAGACGGATTTACACTCTTAAGGCAGTTGCAAAATGTGAATTTCCAGCTCACAGCACATCCTACACTGTTTTCTTGTGTCCTGATGCAAAACTGAAGAAGAAAAAGCTCATCTTATAATGTTTCCACTGCCAGGAAGTTGATGGGCCAAACCAGACGGTGTCAACCAGTCTGAGGCAGACAAGCCAGCATCAGCAAAACGCCGCCACACCATACCTAAACATTGCTCAATGATGTAAAGTCATTGAAAGCCCGTGCATCTCATGCCTTGGGCTGTTAAAGTGCTTACCTGCAGTTTCCCCTATTCTTAAAAAAAAAGAAAAAAAAAAAAATCAATTCCATCAAGTATAATGTCCACTTTCTAGTTTGAATATAAAATAGCATGCAGTCATCCCGAGCGGCACTGTAATGAAATCCGTGTGTCTTTAGCTGACTTCTATACAGTAGGGTAATGCACACTGCAGAAAATGGAGCATATCTTCTGTCATCTGCACTGGTATTATCTTCACTGCACCATGATCTTTACTGTACGTAATCATGATATTCATTTCCAGCAAGACTGAGGATTCTCTGATTCTTTTTTTTTTTTTTTTTTGGTTCCTATGTTCGTGCATGCATCACAGGCTGAAGTTTCACCTTAGCTGCTGCATCTCATCATGGCCCAGATCTTCCCCTGAAGAACAGAAGTAATAACCGTGAAACAGTCCCCCACCGATATGCAGGAGAAGATTAAGAGTGTTAATATGCTGTGCTTTTTCGCGGGCTTTTACACCCTCACACACACGCACACATACACACACAGTCTGCACCCTCAGGCTTTCTCTCTTTCTTTCAGCTGTACTCTGCATGAACTAATGACAGCTTTCAATGACATAGTGTTAACTCTGGGCCAGGCTAAATGCACTAAACGCTCGTCTGTCACAGCATGACCTCACACACACTCACACACTTGCACACACAGGCTGAGAAAGGCTTTACTCAATAAGTCTGGATTTTTTGCTCAAACAACTGTGACCTGCTCTGCAGACATATGCGGATCTAGTCACGTTCAAGCATCTGTAAACCATCATGCCATTTTATCTCAACAGTTTTTCACCACCTTAGAGTCTCTTTGTTTATTGGAGTAAGTTGTAATGGTGTATCATAATCATGTGCTTACCAATCGCACCCATACTTCGGTAATCAAAAATAATCTACATATATGTTTTGTTTGGATTTGCTGAGACAAATACCTTTTTTTTTTTGGCTGTAATAACCAGGCTTTCGTAAAACCTGTCAACCTCAGTCACCAGTGATGCTCAGTGAGCTAAGAAGAAAGGTTCCAGTAAGCGAGAGATAATTGAAAATCAAAAAAAGACTTTGTAATTTGATTAGGCAGTGCCTGAGCTCAAATTGTTCTTCATCAAATGAGGTTCCATTATGACACCGCAATTAAACCAGGTTGGCACACACACACACACACACACACACACACACACACACACACACACACACACATGCGGAGCACAGTGCTGGGACTGTAATTGCCGAGGGTAAGACTGACGAGGACAGGGAGTTCAGTGGGGTTCTGACAGGGCAGTGAGGACGGCCGTTATGCTATGAACATGCTGCAAGTGCATACACAATGAACAAACTGTGCACAACGAGTTTAACTGTTTTTATTGTTAACTGTTTTTATATTGCCAAAATTTGTTATAGATTCTCTCTGTTGTAGGCTACTGGAAAATAAAAAGGTGGAAAAGAGAGAATCATTGAACAAAATGGATGTAATTGGGATTTTGGCCACTTTTTAGTTTTCATACAAAATATGATGGCACAATTTATCTAGACTGTAATTGCAACAACCTGGTCTCTAATGCTATATATTTATATATATATATATATATATATATATATATATATATATATATATATATATATATATATATATATATATATATATATATGTTTATTTGAGTAAGTTTAGCCTAACTACACTAAGGTTTAATTTATTATTGAATTATGTTTACACAATACCGGATGAAATTAGATCGAAACAAGCACGGTTCAAAGCACTAAGACAAAACTGAATTAAATAATGTAGCCTCTTAGTGAGGAATAAAACACGGTGGGACACGTTGTTATAGGGCAGTACTCAAAGATCAGAGGGTGGGATGCCCAAAGCAAAGTGATCACCATAAAAAAATATTTTATTTTATTTAGTTTATACCAAACTGATTTGCCAACAGTTACATTTGTTTTTATGTAGTCATGAATATAAATAATTCTTTAAAACATTTCTTGTTGCAGTTGATGTTGGGGAGTGAACTGCAGCTGAAACATTAAGCAGATGAATTAAATAAAATAGTTAGATAAAATATAGAAACTGAGAAACCTGATTTTGTAAACACTTTGCCTGAGGTTCACAAAGACCCAAGATTTCTTCCTTAAATTTCTTCCACTAACCTTCACCATATCAATGATAACAATATTCTTTTTAGCTATTTACTATCATTGTTAATTGATCTGTGAATTATGAACTTAGTATAGAAATTCTAAAGTTAGATTAAGTGCATTGATCTAAATAAAGAAAAAAAAGATGCAACACACCTTCCCGTGGGCTCACCACCTGCAGGAGGGACCGTAAGGGACGGTGCTGTGAGGATTGGGCAGCAGTCGAAGGCGGGGGCCTGCTTAGACTGCTGCCCCCGCGACCCGAATTACGGATAAGCGGGAGAGAATGAATGAATAAATGAAGATGCAACACAATCAATGTGTGATATGTTGATCCTTTTGCATATTTACATACAGCAGAGTTCAAAAACATTTTAGCAATTTGTAACAGTTTTATTCTCCTCAATATGACTAGAAACCCTCACAACTTGCAGTTTGTATCTACCTCCTTTTTTGCTTTTCTACTATTCCTTCTTACATCTGAGGAAAGTATGGATTACCTCTGTAGCCACATACATAGCCTGATGGGTTGAAGTTGAAGAGAATGTCATAGATTGTGATGCTTTAGTTATCTTGGCCTTGGCTAGTTAGTGTATTTCATTGAAAGGAGAAAGCTGGTTGACCAGAACTATTACCTCCTCCAAGGCTTGCATGCCACTGGGCTGTTTTCTCCTTTTCACTATTTGCCATCACCTTCACAACTCGAACCATCCATCTTGGCTCCCCAACTCTGCTACGATTCCCCTGGTTTCTGTGGAGCTAATTGTGCAGAAACACAGTGGGAAGGGCCTCCAGCATTACGCCCAGTGCTTGGATGTAGGAGGAGAGAAAAGATTTGTTACCAACGAATGATCTGCCACACTTTGTTTTATGGCAAACTAGATGAATAAGGACAAAATAAGATAAAATTCCAAAAATCCCAAAGGAGATAGAAGCCAATCGAGGACAATCCCCCTTAGACCCATCATGCGTTTGTTCTGCTTTGTTTGGCAGGCTGCAGCATTCCATATACACTTAGATAAGCATTAGAGCACGTTGAAAAATGTTACTCATCAGTGATTTTGTCACAGCTTTAGGATTTGCTGTGCTACAAAATAGTGTACCTGATTTACCTGATGAGAAATGAGCTAAAATTCAGCCTTTTAGTTTTTAGCTTTGGTTTGAAACAAGTAATCCAACTTGGCATCGGTTCTCAGAAGTAACTGCAGTCAAGTAACTCTAATCAAATCAGCCCCAGGTCAAACATGTTGGAAACAAATCAACTAAAGGACCAAAATCATTAAAATATATATATATATATATATATATATATATATATATATATATATATATATATATCATCTATCATTCATACGATTCTTTTCTATCTGACGATGATGAGACAAATACGACTAAATTGTATCAATATTTACAATTTCGCACAACAGGCACAGGCAGCAGCGTACGATACGTTGGACGCGCAGCTAGGATGAGTGTATCTCTCGCCCCTGTGAGATGCCCCACTCTCGCTAGCGGTTGACGGAGTAACGTTGTCTCAGTGTTAGTGTGTATTTATTTTCTGTTTCAAACGGTTGCAAACAGCAATTTTTGTTATAAAAGCATCTCTTAAAAGCGCCCAAGTATGTCTCCTGCTGGTAGTGAAAAGAAAAAAGGAAAGCCATCAGTTTGGAGCAGACAATTCAAATTATAAATCAGCATGAAGCAGGAAAGACTGTCACAGTCATAGCATCATCTTCGACTTACGCTATTTTTTACTTACGATGGGGTCGTTGTAACTTATCTCCATTGTATGTAGAGGACTACCTGTGTTTTGGATATTTACAAGCCCATATAATATATTAATGATTTAAATGGCCTTGTAAATATATCTACAACCAAATTACATCCATTGTTGAATGAAAAACAGCTTTTACTTCACACAAATATTTGAGCTTGTGCAGTATGCTACAGATGCAGTTTGCTAGCTCTGACTAGTGCACCCTCCGACTATCCAGCTAAAGGACCTGTAAATGCCTGAAAAGTGTATACCTGCTAGATGGCCCCGGTGTCAAAAACTCAAAATCTCAAAATTTCAAGCAATATTTACTTAATGTTGCAGGTGTCCCCAATTGTCTATAAAATTATGTCCATTATGCCGGTATACACAAAGCATGGATGATATTAATATGACATCACTATGTGAGGAAAGCTAGAATTCTAGCAATTGTTGTTTTTTTTTTCGAGGACTGATATTATACACAATGTTTCTTGATACAAATGTGACTCCTGAATGACCAGATTTTGCAGTCAAGTAAAGAAATACTTACTGTATCTTAAGTAATACTTGCTTTCTAGAGGCATCATTATTCCTTTGTTTATTTTTTTATTTACTTTTTAAGAACAAAAACCTGATCAAAAAGTTTTCATCATTCAGCTTCAGTGACATTTGACAGGTTTTTACAGGCCTTCACTCATTTACAGGTAAGGTTTAAACAAAGACTTTTTGAAAAAGGCAATTAAAATATTCCCTATAATATTAGTTTAAATAAGACATATTGTGTAAAGGTGACCTGCCTTAACCTGATGTCCTACTTGTTTTAATGCTTCTGGCCACTAGGAGATAATTTCCCAGTAGGTGTCCTTAATGTTATAGTTGAAGTGTATGAGGTCAAAAGTAGTTTTGTACTTTATTATAAATTTGTCTTATTTTAATGTTTAAAGTCTTCTAAAAATGTTTTATGTTTTGCATAGTAACAATGCTAACTATTTGCAATAGACATTGTATTTCCATTATTTGTTTTACTGCCTAAATGTTCTTACTGTACATATTCAACTGTCTCTTTGATCTTTTGTTTTTTATGACTGTTTGTGACCAGCATCCCAGAAGGCTTCGATGCAAATGGTCTATGTGGTTCAATGGCATGCTTTCTTGGTTAAACAATCAAGCAGCACTCAATGGTATAACCATTAAGATGTAAAACGGCTTGAAAGATACTCTTTAGTGTTTGGAAGGAATATTTGCAGGAAGGCCCAAATCAATGGTCCTTTACAGTCCACTGAGGCCATTGTCCAAGTACAATTGGAAATCTTTGGGAGAGTATTGGATGGCCAGAGGAGAGAGTGGGAGATGCATCACAGATAGTAAACTGCATGGAGGCAGAACAAATGAATTGCTCTCGTGAAGAATGCAAGCCCACATAGTCCTGTTTGCCTCTGGCTATTATCAAGTGACATAGCCAGTGATTGTGTGGCTATTCCTTTTCTTAACAGTATCCCAAATAAATACCAGCCTAGAGCCTGCGAGCCGATCGTTAGTTGGCTCTTGTGGGAAAGGAGCCCAGCTTCAGGCTGTCTCTGATCTCAGCCTGTGCCAAAGGCAGTGACTGTGCCAGCTTTTCAGTGGAGGACCTGTCATTAGGGGTCACTGACTGCTGAGAGACTTCCAAGGTCATTGCAAAACATGCTTGCCAATATTTACCCTTTACCTCCACTTTCCCCTACTCACCTGTACTTCTTGCACACTTCCATTTTTAAATGTGAAATAAAAAGAGAAGTATTTAAATAAAGTACTGGTGTGGGATTGCTATTGAACCCAATAGCTGTGCATAGCCTCCCTAAAGAAAGGATTTTATGCAGCCTCAAGGACTTTTTAGGACATTCTAACTTTTAGATAATTGCTCAAAAGCATCTGTGTTAACTCTTTTGTTCATGTATTTAGGCTATTTTCAAAAAAAAAAAAAAAGCTGAAAATCTTATACATATTTTATTTGAGATGTTCAAAAAATTTATTTGCACTCAAAGTCTTTAATAATGTGGTTTCATAATCACAAAGTTCAATATTTGAATAAACCCAGAGGCCATGTAAGCATTTTATTTGTATCTGGAGACAGACTCTTTGTGGATTATACAAAATTTTTGTGCTATGATTGAATATTGATATGGTCATACTGTGCCATGGCTGATGCTTCTGTTATTGGCAGAGCTTCAAAGAGCTTGAAATAATGTTGCATCTCAGAGGTCAGAGCCCTTCACTGCTGAGGTGTAGAGAAAAGAGGATATGGATATGTGTGGCTTTGATATAATAACCAGTCACACTTCCTAATCCAGGTCTTTTTGCTGGCCAGGGTAATTCAAGGGAAATTGATAGCCTAAGACAACCTGGAGAACCTCAAAGGTCAGAGGAATTTTAAAAAGGGGGAAAAGGTTCTTTGTAGAAATTTTGCTTCAGGCGTATACGATGAAGACGTTGATGGTGTATGGGAAACCGATGGGATGCTTTTCCAACTCAAATGATCTGTCTCTCTAAATTGCAGCACTTTTCAAAATTTATTGTTCAATTTACTTTTGTACCCTTGATGATGATCAATAGAAACAGCTTTGTTCGCAGTGAGGATGTTTTCTCATCATTTTCTATTAGAATCTGATAGAGTGGGAGAAAGTTAAACCACAAAGCAATTATCCCGAACTGTAAAAAAAAAACTCAAATAATCATATAGACAGCACTATTTAATTCTACAAACATATAATATCTACAGATATTATTTTTTTTATAATCACATAAAGCTATCAATATTGAAAGAAATGAATGCTTAAACGGATATAAACGTATACTTGTTACTGCATCTTAAAAATATATTTTTTTTAATAGCTACTGTATATTTGTTATTGACTTTTTTATGTAGTTACATTTATTCAATACATTTTCAGTGCATTTCATAAATCTTAGTTATGCCACATATTATATGGGTTTAATGAATCTTACATTTTCCACATTTTGACCCGAAGGAGTTTCATGCTTGCTGTCTATTGGGACGTAATGTATTTTTGGCACCTTAGGCAATAATCTTGATTTTCCATCAATAGTTAAGAGCTTCTACTTTTAATATTTTTACTTAATGCTGCGTTTTACATCAATTTAATTTAAACAATTTAAATAATATTGCTTTTTTTTTCAAGCACAATTCTGTCAAAAATTAATCATAAATAAACTACCTAGATTTTATCCTACACTCCTGGGGCAAGATAAAAATGAGAAGATATGAATTTTAAAGGTTTAATAATTTGTTGATCAGAAATTGTGCTCCTGACAGTTCTGTCCCTCCATCTGCTCGTTTACTTTTGCTTCCGTGAAATGTTTATATATATATATATATATATATATATATATATATATATATATATATATATATATATATATATATATATATATATATCTTTTTTTTTTTTTTTTTTTTTTTTTTTTTTTGAGAGAGCTGTCAACTTTTAGACAACATGTATAAAATCACAGAGAGGACTATCCTCATGCTAAATTTATATAATTGAATTTTCTTTGTACCTTTGTACCTTGTTCCAGTATGTATCTGATTTTTTTTATGGCAGTCCCAATTATTATAAATTATTTCAGTATCAGTTTGTTGATGTTTACTCAGAGGCATAAACGTAAAAGATCCTGGACTGAGGAAACAAGGTAAGCCACCTAAAAACATTAAAACGAAGAAAGAAATCTCAGTGAGAAATGCCTCCTGTTCTTGATCACACCGTTACTGCAACGCATGCACAGCCGTACGCGCTAACACATGCACATGCAGTATTTATATGGTGAGAGTACTTAATGGGGTCATTTATTACTTTAGATAGTAAAATGTGGCTATAAAACTACAAAAGTGCCAGCCTTTCCAAAGAACATTGCTTCTGTTGCATTTCTGGACATTGGCCCTGTTAAAAAATATATAAATAAATAAAATCAACTTTTATGTGCACGGCTGCTGATGTGCAGTATGCTCGATAATGTATAGTAGAGCGGGAGTGGAATTAAGGAGGCATAATGCTTACTGACTGCAAACAGCTCTGGCCTCTGTAATTGCAGCTTACTCTATTTCATTTCTCACTGTGTATGTAACATGCACCACAATAAGATCATAATGATGATTATTTATTTATATGTTAGTGTTCGAATTGGCAAAATCATGTGTCTCTCTGTTTTAGTCATGACCTATTATTGACTGTCATACCTTGTGGGTTTTGTGTACTGTTAGTGTAAAGTCTTTAGGTGGAGATATTAAGGAATAATATATGAGTATTTATAAACATGAACCCAACCTCCCCCACTTTACCTCTTCTCTCTCTCTCTCTCTCTCTCTCTCTCTCTCTCTCTCTCTTTCTCTCTCTCTCTCTCTCTCTCTCTCTCTCTCTCTCGCCTCTTTTCCCTTCTCTCTCCCTCCCCAACCCATCTCACCCAAATCAATAGTTCATTAGTTAAAGGAAAAGACTGTTTCTGCTGGTTACTACTCACCAGCCCAAGGCTGGTGAGGCTTGAGTCATAGGTCAGGGTTTAACTGACCCATGAGGCTCTCTGTGAAGACTGCATGCACAGTTAAATTTGTTTCTCCACCTCCCCATGCTATTTACAGCCAAAAATTAGGAAGATTATCCACACATATCTTACAATTACAATATACACATCAACATGCAATACAAATTAATAATGTTCCAAGTGGACATATATGTCAGGCTAAGCAAGCCTTCAGTGATCCTTATGGAAATCAATAATATTTGTTGATGCATCAATAGTTTTGCCAATCACATTTGTAATCCAGTATATGTGCTGTCCTCAGAGCATACTGTAGTCTACAGAATAGAGGTTAAATGTTAAAAGTTCAAGTGGTAAACAAATATATTGTGGCCTTATGTGGATTATTTTCATCTTGTCTTCAAACCCTAGCTAGAAGATATCTACACTGTAGAACAGTGAGATGATTCAGGACACTTTATTTAAAAGAAATAAAGATGTGAAGTACTATTAAGACCCAGTGCATCTGACACCACAACTGATGCAATTATTGATTGAAAGACAGTGAGTGACAAAATAAAGGGAAACACAGTCGCTTTGTTGCTCCATTGAGACATAAAGAAAACGTTAAAAAATTGTAAACTCGACTAACTCATACAGTTGTGTATTCCACAGAAACCCCAGAAACATACTGTTTGCTTAAGTTTGAAACGACACCTTAACCAACTAATAAACAATGGGTTTATGAGTAATTTAGGTCAATTAAGGAATTTGCACTTCCTGTAAGTATTTTTTCCTCGAACACAGACATTTTCATTCAAATTTGCTTTTTTGAATGTAATAAAAAATTACAATAAAATGTGCCATTTCATTTATGATGTAGAACTTCTACAAAATAGGTTCACTTTATGTGTTACTTTATAATAAAAATGGATCAAATGTTACTTAGTTTCCTCATGACACATGGAACAGTAAACATTGATTTCCATAAGGGGGGGGGGGGGGGGGGTATTTTATCCAGCAAGTCCCACTTATTTGGTTGTACACGTTTGGTGTTAAAACCAGGTCAACTTTTCTCATATACTCATCAATCAGTCCACAAATTGCTTGGAGATAGACAGTTAAGATGGTGAGTTCACATTCACTGTGCACTAAACAATATGACATGATAGCTCCTCACATGTCCAAGGTTAATCTTATTCATGTATATCAAATACAGATGCCATCAGCCCTGACTGCATATAGCACATTACGAATGTGGTACTTTTATTGTATCTTGTAAAATCTATGTTGATCTGTAATGCGCATGAGAGGAGTGTTTTGATCCCTGTATTGCTTGTACTCTCAATTGACATTAAAGTTAAGAATCTCCCTTATCCATAGCTATGGTTTTGACTTTCCCAGCATGATCGAGTCTTTTGAATTTTTAGATACTTGCCTGGAAAACGGTGTCATTAAAGTAGATTATTTTGCATAATTCTAATGCAATTGTATCTTTCTTTTACTTCAGTAATTTTTCTAAGCTTTATATTAGGCTAAACATTACAATATAAATTGAAATTGATTCTGCAATTTTGTAGCTCACTATCTTTAAAAAACACAAATGTACAGCAGAAAAAAAAGCCTGCCTGTAATTTTATTAGTATTTTGACTTACAGTGACTTTGACTTGCTTTGTCTGACTTAGCATCTCACAGTACATACAGTATACAGTGTGATAGAAAGGGAAAAAATGTGGGCTTTCATTTTTCCTTTAGTAGACAATTTATCATCAAGAGTGTACATTTTGATATATGTTCTAGCAGCAGCATATGATTTTTGTATTGTTTACCCTGCTAGTGCAATCATTTATGTAGTTCAAAAGGCTAATAATCTCAAATAACCCCTGATAGTTAAAACTATGCATTTTAAATCACTTTGGCATAACATGTACCTCGTTGCTGTTGATGAGTAATTGGTGTAATTGGAAAGCTGTTTCCTTGCGACCAAACAGGCCGAGAGAATGTTTTGCTTTATGTGGCTCTTGTGAATCATTGAGCAGACGACATCTTCCAGCCCCTGCGCTAAATCATAATCCCCTGACCGTGCCTGTCCTTTGGGCAAGTTAACCCTATTGGTAAATCACTGTCATTTGTCATCAACTGACATAAGCTGCCACGGATGATTACGACAGTGTCATGTCCATGATACAATTATGTGGGCTTTATGACTGAGTGAGTCAAGTTTAGTGTTAGCCGTCCATTCCTCTCCTCTCCGACCACACCATACATCGATTGCTCTCTCTTATACTCTATCAATCAAGATTATCCCTCTAGTGCCAGTGACTTGAGATGAGCAGCACTTCAGTCCCACTTGACTGAGTAGAGAGAGATACAATTACCATCACTGTTTAAAAGAAGAGAGCATTTATCTGGGTTGTACTGGGATGTAATTTGTGATGGGATTCTGTGCTGTGAAAATCGTTATGCACTTAATCTGTAAAAAGAAAATCAATATTAATTATTTGCTGTTTTGTATCAATATCAGTTATTGACAGTTATTTCTCTTATTTCCTGTAGGGAGTTTTATACCAACTATTACCCTTATTAAGATTTGTGGTGCAAAACATCTCGTCAAAAACTTTGATTTATTCTATCAAACACTCAAATGATCAGCTCACTTTTGTTTGGTATCAGTACAATGTTCAATAGAAATGAATATCTTAAACAAAGACAAATAAGTAGTACAAATGAATGCAAATAGATAGTTTCAGAGTAACAGAGCTCAGGTTGCAGTTTCTGTGGAGTATATGTTCTCCCCTTGTCTGTGTGCATCTCGTACAGGGTTGTCTGGTTTCCTCCCAGCTCTAATAAGCATAGGAGTGGGTGGATTGACTACACTGAATTGGCCCTAGAGGTAAATGTGTGTATGGTGGCCTGTAAAATACCATAATCCAATCTCATGTTCAGTTTTCCTTAGAGCAGTGAAACCTTCAGCAGGATAAAAAGGCAACAGAGGATGAATCTTATTTATTCATTATAAAGACACTTTTAACAGTGTAAGCAATATAAAACCATTTTAATCACTAGAATAGGATATAGTGTTGTACCGGTGATGCACCTAAACAATGATGACTTGAACTCTAATAAATGACATACGCAGCCACCCAGATGAGGTTGAGTTCTCGTTTGAGTCTGTTTCCTTTCAAGTTTTTTTTTCTCATACCATCTCAAGGAGTTTCTCCAAGCCACTGGCTTGCTCATTAGGGATAAACTTATAGGCACTAAGCATAAATTCCAATTTTATAACCTCTTTATTTCTATAAAGCTGCTTTGGGACAATGTCCATTGTTAAAAGGTGCTATACAAATAAAACTGACTTGAATTGAATTGATGCTTTATTTCATAAATTATTAGGCTAAGCTTGTAATCAATAAATTAGTTCTTGTTAATAGAAAAACTTGCTTACCCCCATTGTGGGTTATGGTGTGTGGTTTTTTTTGTTTTTGTTTTTTTTTGTTTTTTTTTTTTGGGGGGGGGGGGGGGTTGAGTGTGTGGGTGTGTGTGTGGGTGTGTGTGTGGGTGTGTGTGTGTGTAAGAAGAGAGAGGGAGAGAGAGAGAGAGAGAGAGAGAGAGAGAGAGAGAGAGAGAGAGAGAGAGAGAGAAAGAGAGAGAGATAGCCAAGACTACAGTATGTATGGTGTCTGCTTAAGGAAAATGTTTCAGCAATTTGCATTATCTTACACAAAATGTTATAGCAATGCTACACTTTTTAATGTCAATATCTGGCACAACAATGTTGTTGAAGTTGCTTTTCCAGCATAAGACTTTTTTTCTTGCAAAGATTTATATTCTACATACAGTCCAGTAACGCAGAGGCCTGCTGCTGTTTGCAAAAATAGAAATATGGGTTTCTCCAGGGAAGAGCTCAGGGGAAGCTTTATGTTTTATTTACAATAAGCAAGCAATACATTTCATCAGGGGTATGGGGAGGCTGGGGTTGGGGACTGGAGTGAGGTGAGAGGAGAAGCCTGGAACCGCTGAGAGAAGGAAAGTATCAGTTGATATAAATAAAACAAGCAATTTGATGAAAATGCTGTTGAATGGGAAAATAGGCAGTGCTGAGCTGGTGGATAGACCTCTGCTCACACTTGTTTCCATAAGCCTTACCTGCTTTGATAGGTTGAGCACCCCAGTGGCCAGCCAATGCATTGGCTGCAGAGTTGAACATACATTTACTCTTCCCCTCTGGTATCAAGTATAAGAGTCAGCAAGCAACCAATATCTGAGAAGAGCAACACGTTTTATTTACCTCCATTTAAAGCAAATTCCCTCTGCTGCAGCAGCAGTTATCCTGGTGCTGCATACGCATATTGTGTTTTTTGTCCCTCCATTTCTTACCTTTCATTTTTGTTCTTTCTTTTTTTGTTGTTGCAGTGATTCATTTATGTAAAAGTTAGAAAAGACTGACAGAAATATACGAAGATGAAAATGTAGAAAGTTGAATTGAATGCTGTTTTGTTTTATGGCTGCATTTTGGCATTTTGATCCACTTTACCCTAGTAAAATAGTAAAATACTGTATGAGCCTTTGGGAAGAGTTATATGTAGACAAATGTAGATTTCATTCACTTTAAGTTGTTCTATGCTGACATGGTACTTTTCAAACTCTGATGTGAATGCTTATTTGTTGTTGGCTTGTAGATTGAATTAAATAAAAATCATAAAGCCTAGTTTGCTTTTACACCTATACTAGCAGTGCAATTTTAAGCTTTTACTTTCTCACTTTTTTTTTCCTAAAAAATATATAATACATATCACATATTTCACTTATCACATGGGAGGCATGTTCTAAAAAGGTCTACTTCTCTAAATGGCTGGCAGCTAAACTAAATACATACGAACATGCAATTTCTACCTATCACATCTGCTCTCTGAGATTGGCTTTAAATAAAGGACCCACATCCCATCTGTCTAAACATCCTGAATGCATGGCATAGTTTAAACAGGTCTTGTTAAGAGACCGTCACTGTTACAGATTCTTTAACTGGAAGCTTGAGAAGGTACGCATGAACCAAGCTGATCAAGAGTAGACTAGACGTAGCATTTTTGGGGTGAAAGGAGACAGCATTTAGATAGGCCAGAGCCTTGCTGATTGACAGGTGTAATTAAGGTGCTGGCATTGATGCGATATATTTCATTTATTGTGACCAGTTCTGCCACCAGTATGAACCACCCCCACCGCAACTCTGGCTCCAAATGAATGGCACCCATCTCCCCTGTCTTACATCAGTACTGAGCCCACAGCCATGACAGACACCTTCACCTCCAGGACATCCGTTTGGAATACTGGTTATCCTCAGTTGATATCCTTCAGT
This sequence comes from Silurus aristotelis, assembly GCF_946808225.1. Classification (NCBI taxonomy): domain Eukaryota; kingdom Metazoa; phylum Chordata; class Actinopteri; order Siluriformes; family Siluridae; genus Silurus; species Silurus aristotelis. Next base: position 13,405,222 of record NC_139585.1, on the reverse strand, counting down.
TGTCAGGACACAATTTGCCATTTAGTTTAGCAGAAATGCCCTCCTAACCCCTCCAAACTCCCCCCCATCCCTCCCCCAATCCCCCTAGGTGTTCACACACCCAATCTTCCACCTCTGTATCAGAGCAATGTGTGGAATAGAGGAGAAAAATGGATAAGAAAAAAAAAAAAGGGGGGGGGGGCAGACTTATCGATTTATCTGAAAGGCTCATTCAAACACAAGGATGTCTGCTGACTTCAGCACTTCCCTCGTTGAGACGAAGGAGCAGAGGATTAACAACTTCTGAAACTGGCCCAAAAGGCTTCGCTTTAGATCGCCTTAGGATCAGCTAATCTAGAAATGGCCTTGTGAAAAGGCAGAAGTAGAGATTCAGTTTGATTTATTTTGGACAGTGTATTTTTTCTTGTGTAAATATTAGGAAGACAAGCAAACTCAATCATGATTTCGATTTCATGCACATATTATGCTACAGTCAATGCATGTCAAATTAAAGAGATTTTTTTTTTTTTACCATAATCACACTTATTAAAATGAAACAAAAAACATAAATAATTCACAGAGGAATTATGAAATTTTTTTTCTTAATTTACACATTTGGTTATTAAAATGCCTGAGATTGGTACACATTCTACTTTAACTATAAATAAATGAAACTGAAACCTTTTGAGTGCATCAGTAGTTTCTCCCTGACAAAGCAGTTGAAAAGTAAGCAAGTGTTACCCAGTGAAGTAAAGAAAAGGAACAACTAAAGTTCAAAATAATTGTTGATTATTCTTGAGGTGTATAGATTTTATGGCTTTGTAATTGTGAAAATGAATTGTGAAATCAATTACTCCGCATATTATCCGATCCCTGTGTGGGCTTATAATGCATGTGTTAAGCCTATAACTCTGACAGATTTGCACCAAACATCTGAAATTAGACTCGGTGCTTAGAGAGGCAGCTCACATTAGAGTGTTATTTGGCGGCTGTGCAAAACCAATTACTGGAGAAAAAGAATCGTTAATTATTTAGCTTAGACCACACATTCAGCTTGGTAAACAAATTACTCTGAAAATACTATAAGTAAGACAACATGACTCGGAAATCACATGAAGTTTGAGCTGCTATGGAAAGTTCATAAGAGCTCTTTGTATAAAGGAAGTGTTAAAGTGTTGCATTGTGCACAATTTGTCACACTTTATATTCGTTCTTTTGCGGAAATTGACCTTACTATTCATGACTTGACTATTTAAGTGCATATGATCTTTACTTGCTTTTTGATTGATGTGTTATAATACTATAAACATACTGCTGATAGAAATTTCGGAGAAAAGTCAAAAATTGCCTTTGCTCTCCTCTTTTTCTTTATAATTGTTAAACCTTTTAAGCTCCTTTTAATACTAAAGCCCCATCATTTGCATTTTATACTACATGATAGGCTACTCAGCTGCTTACAAGTCAAATGATAACACTTTAATCATGCAAAATTTGACTCATGCCATTTTTATATTCACTGTCCTGTTTGTTTTAATGAATAGAAAAAAAAAGGCAATTCTCAAAAAGTTAAAGCTTAATATTGATTGTGTTTATTTACATGTCCAGGTAAATCCCTGAGATGTGCCTGTCAGTAGACCTTACTGTAAAAGCTATGCTGTTACAGAACATTTATTCAAAACCTTCTCTGGCCAGTCAGATTTGAGAATCCAGAAGTCAATGTGTACAATAAGATCAAATAAGAGATTAAGTCAAAAGTGTGTGAATGTCACATTTGTGATAGCTTTGAAGCCCTCTTTTTTGGATCATGTAGTTTATGATAGTAAGTGTTCCATAAATGTGACTCGCTTAACACAGGCTATTTAAAATGTATTTCCCAAATGGAGTCCATTTAATGTGATACTGAAAGTATAGAGCTGGTTGACTGGACACAGCACACATTTCCATTACATTTAAAGATTTTGTGAATTGCATTGTCATCATCCGTTTTGTCTTGACCCAAGAATACATGGATTTAATCATAGAGATTTTGTGCAGATTTTGTGCAGTAATTTAATGTGGGACAAAGTTTATATATATATATATATATATATATATATATATATATATATATATATATATATATATATATATATATAAATTACTGCACTTGCTTACAGTGGTGCCAAGTTAAGTGACTATGAAATGTTTGTACATTTGATATGTTATAATGTTTGAAAAAACAAAAAATGCTGTGTGAAGATCTATAGTGTCAGGAGTGTGGTGTCTTTTGTTCTCTACAGAGCATAAATTTAAAGCACTAAGCCACAAGAGGGCATGTGTTGTAGTGTTTTTTTATATCATGTGTATAAGTGGCCTTAAAAAAAGAACAAAATACAATAGATGACAAAATCTCTATGATTAAATCCATGTTTCTGAAAATTGTTTATAACTACTACTTCTACAGCTGCCACTATTAACAGTTTCCCAAAACATTTGCCATACAATGTAATCTGTGTGTAGGAAGCAATAAGTGCTATGTCTTATAGACAGAATTCAATTCAATAAACATTTTATTTGTATAGTGCTTTTTTTTTTTTTTTACAATGGACCTTGTCTCAAAGCAGCTTTACACTGATAAAGCCATAATAAGGTTATATAAAAGAATGTGTAAGTTATAAAAGTTATAAAAGAATATTGCCTATAAGTTAGGTCCTTATAATTGTTTATCCCTGATGAGCAAGGCAAGTGGCAACTGTGGCAAGGAAAAACTCCCTGAGATGGTATGAGGAAGTAATTTTGAGAGGAACCAGACTCAAAAAGGAACCCATTTTCATCTGGGTGGCACCGAATGTTCATTCATTTTTATTACATTGTTGAAGTGTGTAGTAATTGGTGTGTAAATTGCAGATCTATTTATGAAAACTGTCCTGAGCCACTGTAGTAGACTGTGGATATTAATTACAGTCTGAATCAGTGCTCAAAGTTCTTGTGATGCTCAGTGGCTTCAAAATGAAGACTTGAGTGTAATGCTTATATTGATCTGAATCCCAGCACATTAATACATAATTCAATTAGGGCAATGTGGTCACAGATGTGCATATATTGAGAATTATTCACTGGCATTAAGTCTGTCTCAAATCAGACTTAACAACTATCACTTTTTATATATAAATAAACAAAAACAAATACGGCAAGAAACACTTTGTAATAGTCCGACTTTGCATTGATTCAGTGTAAAATGCCAAATCCTTACTGCATCACAAACAAAAGCGTGGTTGTGTTGCTACCTAACTGCTCTTCCTTTGCTCATCTATCGCAATAATTATGTTTTGCTGGAAGCATGTGCATAGCAAAGGCAACATCAGCAGCAGCTGTGCAGGGACACTAAAACTAATTGAACAATGCACAGTGGAGATGTCAGGGCACAAAAAGGCTTGCAAGCCATTTGGACAGCGGTGCCATTTAAGAATCAATAAAGCAACAGCCATCCGAGGTGTGAATGCATCTTCAGTTCATTGTCTTTCCGCTATTGTCAGCAGAACGACCCTGCTTTATGTCCACCAATCATCTCTCAGCCGCAGCCGGAGCTCCATCCAGTTGCCACAACTCACAGCTCCCCTTGAGAGAGCACAGCACTGCTTGGTAATGGGAAACTCACAGATGAACACACACACACACACACACACACACACACACACACACACAAACGCACATGCACACTTTCTTTTGTGGCCTCGAACACAAACAGATTCTGAGGTATAGGTGGTAAAAGTGGGTGTTACAGCTTTACTACGTGCCTGTCATGAATCTCATGATTGACATATTGCAGTGGCATGTAAATTTGCTTAATGCTACATACATTGTGTGGGTTTTAGTGCTGAGTCTAAGCCAGGCTTTATGAGGGACTCTTTTCTGAGGCCTCTATGTTACCGTAATGGACAGCCTTTTAGCTCTCTCGCTATAATCATAAATTTAGCGTCTCTGAGTGCAGATGGTCTATAACCATGCATCACCATCAGACCCGTACCGGACAGAACCCAGAGAAGAATCTTTCATCCTGTCTCTATTTTTTTCTCTCTTTCTTTCTCTCTCTCTTTCTCTCTCTCTCTCTCTCTCTCTCTCTCTCTCTCTCTCTCTCTCTCTCTCTCTCCTCCCCCCCCCCCCCCTCTCTCTCTCTCTCTCTCTCTCTCTCTCTGTGTGTCCACATTCCCTTTTGCTTTCTGCAAACTAAACAGATATGCTAGGCTGCTGAAATTTGTTTCCACTCCCAGCACTCGCTGGAATTTGGCTCCAATAAAATGAAAGGAGGGTGATGGATGGACCTCTGTAAAACGGGATTATGTAATCGGCAACTTGCACTCTCCACTTCGCCCACAAAGAACCACGGCCAAGGAAGAGCAATTAAATGAAAAGGGGTGGTGGAAGGACTGACCTTATAGGTGTGTGTGTGTGTGTGTGTGTGTGTGTGTGTGTGTGTGTGTGTGTGTGTGTGTGTGTGTGTGTGTGTGTGTGTGTGTGTGTGGGGCATGTTTCGCTTCCAACACACTCTTCATCAGATGGCCACTCAATCACTTTAGGATAGAGGCAGGAATGAGACAGGAAGAGAGAACACTCCAACAGGAAGAAAACATGCCAACTTGAACAGGTTTTACAGATCATAACATACTAGTGCTTAAACTGGTGCATACCTGGCAATTCATTGATATGTTGTTGTTACTTAGTTATCATACTGCTTTATTACTCAGCAAATTCTGCCAATAATATCTACAGTGAATGTGCAAAATATCTTGTAGTTAGTTTTAGGACATGTTCACCATGTGTGATTTGTTAGAGGACATGTTAATCACTATGTAAAGAGAGCCCTCCTAGCATGCTTTTTTGCCCATAAAAAGGAGGCAGGACCTGATCTTGGCGCCTTTGTTTAATCACCCAGGACATTTTAATGGCTCATCAGAAAATGGTGAAATATGACTGGAGGCTAACTGATCCAAAAATACCCATAAATCCCCATCCAGGGAGCTGTTGTTGGGGTCTGTGGGGGGTAATCCATAACTCTGGCAGCTCGGATAAAGGAAGAACGATTAAAATAATGAGTGGGCTGATTAATCTTTACATTAAATATTAAAAGCTCCTGGGGGTGGTCATCACACACGTGAATGGTGATGAATGCCTGATGTGAGTGTGTGCTGTACAGTCTGGCCAGTATTAGGTGTGTTTTTGTTAGCAGATGCTGCTGAAATATAACAGCAGAGTGAATGCTGCAGATTATGCAGTTGCTGCACCTTTACATATTTTTTACATTATTTATTGGCACATGCTTCTTCAGAAAGAACAATCTAAGCATATTAATGAGTGTTACAAGTTTTACTCAAGTCAAATCATAGACAGTCTTGAATTTATAGTCACAACATTTTGTACAGTAACACACTAAAAGCTAAACTACTACTAGATATAATTCGTCCAAATGTTTGGCAAAAGTTGGACACCTGATCACAAGAATTATGCAGGTTTTTTGAACATCTCATTCCACATTTAGTCCCCATTTTCTGCAATTATAACCTCCACTCTTCTGGGAAGAAGATAGATTTTGGAGTATGGTTCTAGAGATTTGTGTTTAAGTCAGATACTGATGTAGGTTAAGGAGGCCTGGGGTGCAGTCAGTGTTCCAAGTCATTCCAAAGGTATTTAGTAGGGTTGAGATCAGAGTTCTATAGAAGGCCACTCCAAACCATGTAAATCATATCTTCATGGAGCTGGCTTTGTACACAGGTGCATTGTCATGCTGGAACACCTTCGGGTCTCTTGGTTCAAGTGAAGGGAATATTTAATGCGACCTCATCCAAAGACCTATTCAAAATCCTATACACTTGTGTGGTTGAAATGATCAAGCACAGTACAATCTAAACGCTTAGAACTAAAGTGGAATTGCAAGTTTAGTAAAGATCTTTTTTTATGAATTAATTTCTTATCAAATAAAGAATCATATCTGAACAACAGTAATTGCAGCATTAAAATGGCTACTATCAAAGTTTAATTATAGCTTTGCATCTATTAAGATAAATGGGAAAAAAATGCAATTAGATTGTATTTCATTGTTATTGTGCTCAATTACATCTTCTAGAATACTTAAATTATCATCACTGCCACAAAAGCATATTCAGTGTGTGGTGACTCGCACATATAGTGCGAAAAATAAATCTTGTATAAGTTATTGATGTAGCTGCTATCACAATGGTTGCCAGATCTGCATGACAAAATCACAATTTACATGCAGTATTATAAAAGACCAGGTTTATTTAAAATATACTTTCACCAAAGTTTGAATAAGAAATATCCAGATGAATGAATAATAAAAAACTTCCATGATGGAAGTTGGAAAAAAAACTGAATTCTGTGGAAAACCAGGTGTAAATTAGCATCACGTGTTGTTTGTAGCTTTAGACTTTCCAGATGTGTGTTTTTTACTGCCAGCACTGTGTTGTTATGTTTTGTTTCTTTATTCATTTTATTTTATTTATTTATTTATTTTTTTGTAATTTATGACATAATCTGCAGGAATATTAGATCTTGATGGAGCTATTCAGGGGAAGCAGGTATTTTATGATACTGCTTGTCATTTGGGATTCTGTGGGGAAAACTGTGCACCTGCAGCACTGCTATAAAGCTCCTAGCATCACACATGATGCTAATTTTCGCCTAATGTTTGGATCACACGCAAAACTGGCTAATAAAGTTTAGAACAACAATCGAAATATGTGATTAGGCACTTCCAGTTTACCATCCTGTCTTCCACTTACTACGTCCACAATCCACCCTCGAGTGCTACATCTACAGGGCTTTAGCTAATCAATTAATCTTGTATGCCAGGTTCATATGCAACATTTACAATTTTCATAAATAATTATGCCTGAAAGTGTGAAAAACAGCGTTTTTTAATCTTACCTACAGTGTCTCCGCTGGGATCTTGGGATAAAGAGCAAATCCATTTGTTAAAAAGATTCAAGATTTACACTGACTCGTGTTCAGGGTGCAAGTATTTTTTGTTGTTGTTGCTCCTGGTGTAAAGTTATGAGCAACCATGCTTTCTGAATGGAGTCATTCCTTTACTCACCACCTGCAAGTAGAATCTCAAGCCTGTCAGCCATAACACTCATTCTAAATAGACTGAGAAAGGAAATATGCCTATAATAAGAGCACTGACAGATCCCCCAGCATCCCAGACACAAGGTTTGTCTTGCACTAACCTGTGAAATCGAGTTCATCCTAAAAATGTATGAGCACACAGCATGACACTCTCACCTGTCTGATGATCTCGCATGCACACCAACACATCCATCGCAGAGTCAAGCCAAATATTCAAGAGTATCCACGCTTGTACCGGTGCAAAATCATTTCTAATGAGTTTTGTTGGTTCCGGCCAGACTGGCCAGTTACTTAGGATGAAATAATGAAAGATGAATGTTGTACATTCACAAATTTTTATTTTCATGAGCCCAGTCACAGTGAAAAGCTTCCTGGCACTCTTTCAAAGAAAAAGAATACCCTTTTTGCTCTGTGTTTTCATCTGTTGATAATCATATGATTCTTAAGTTATATTTCCAGTCCTGGGTCAAGTCCATTTATTTAATTTTTTTACTGGGCTAGGGCAATGGTGAATGAGTGGTTAAGATGCTGGAATTCTACTTTGAATGTTTGAATCCCAGCAACACCAAGCTGCCACTCCTAGGCCCTTGAACAAGACTCTTAACCCTCAACTGTTCAGTATGTATAGATAAGATATATGTAGATCACCCTGGATAAAGGTGTCTGCAACATGCTGTAAATGAATTTTCCAGACATTAAAATATTTTTGTTTTCTAGGCATTTGCTTTTAAATGCCAGATGGCTATAAATCATAAGGTAATGTGTGTCACCTTAGGTTTTTTTTTTACTTTATTTTTTTTTTGTGAAATCCTTGACTATGTTGCTGAAATCAGCTCCTGTTTTGCTTTCTTCTATTAAACAAATTCTTCTGATATCGCTTCCTCTGGTATCAAAGCTCTAAACGTGCATATTAAAGTTAATAGAAAAATATATAGTGAAACCTCAATACTCGCGAGGTCAATAGTTCGCGACTTTTCATTTGGAAACGGACTAAGAGTAACTCGCCAAAAATCTGGTAGTTTGCGAGAAGCCACAAGAGTGGCTCGAAAGTTGGAGTAACATTTCAAAACAGAGTTTGTACTTAAAAATGTTTGAAAAACTATTTCATTATTGCATTATTCATTTAAAGTAGTAAATAAAACATTTATGACAAGTAATTCACAATTTTTGTTGAGTTTACGTGTACAATTCCTCTTGAAAAAGGAACCATCAAAAGGATTTTTTGTTACTCGCGAGGGGTCATAGAACGTAACCCCAAAGAGTATCGAGGTTGCACTGTATATACAGTCCTCTAGGGTTGTGATCTGTTCTATCTTTTTTCTTTCTCTCTATGCTCTCTGGTAAAAAAAGCATATTGTTGGAGGATTAGGTCGTAGTGCCATTTTACTTTAATCACTAAAACCTCTAGATCGCTAAGGCATTGAACAGTAAACAATAAATAAATTTGTTAAAAAAAAATGGCCATGTATGCTAAAGTCTGAATTCAACTAATTAAAAACTAATTTAGCATGGATTAAGAGTTTCTGGTCTGAAAGCATTTAACTTGGTGTATTAAAAAAAAAAAGCACCTCAGTAGTTCAAGTCCAGATGCAGCTCCTGTGTTTGCACCAAGAATCTTCATGTTTGCAATCGAAACATAATTACAACATTTCCATAATACAATGATGTACTGTAGTATTCCAGTGAAAATAAGATGACAGTTTTACTGCTTCCAACGATGGCTTGATTTTCAATTTAACAACTCACTAAATCCCACACTGCTTCGAAATAATTACCATAAAATCCGGGTTTCATCTCATGCAATAAAGCCAGTTCACATTGCTTTCCTGATCCAGCATGAAAAAAAAGTTTCTAATAGCAAACTAACAACATTTTGTTGATCAGGAGCATGGTCTCTGTCTTTTCCATCACCCCACATCCACTACACAGCCAGAGTGATGGATTTTTACAGCTTGCTTTACACCCTTGTTACTTTTTAGTGTTTATTTATGTTTTCCTAAATCAACTCAAATTGGAAATAAACCATGTCGTTGTTTATGCGTTTGTTTGTTGCTGTTGTTTTGTTCTCGTCTTGTATTTTTGCCTTCTCTTTATGACGAATCGTAACTCATTTTAAGTTCTCTCCTCACAGTAATTCCATTTTTTGGTTTCATGGTGTACGTTTCCCTTTTACATCACATTAGGTTTATCCTGCACGAGTACATATAGCAGTAACAATAGGACTGAAATGAGAATAAAAAGATTGCGATTAGTATTGCATTGTCTTTTTGATGCAGAAATAAAGCCAGACTCAACTCAACCCATCAGATTGTCCTGGACAACACTTTTTTATAAACTTCTTGACAGTTAAATGAGCAACAAGGCAAACTGGAAACAGCAACTAAGAGATGTATCACTGATGATGAGGTTTAGAGAAATTCAAGCCGTTATACATTATTCAACCCCATTGCACTTTCTCATGCCCCCCATGTGCCGCATGTGTCCATGGCAGTCGTTGCATCCCACTGTATTATTTATCAGAGCAGGCAGTTAATGGCGAAGTCTCCAGAGTGGCCTGGCATTTGGGAACTCTCATTAACATTTGCTACATGTGGTTGAGCAGGGCTGCTGGGGAGCGCTTGCAGCATTCATATATCTCAGCCAGACCGCCATGGCACGAGCCACTATTTACTGCTTACCTTGTGCAATATGAGACAAAAGAGCTCACGTCTGGCTACGACTAATAATTCAGTTACACTGGTGGTCAGAGGAAAGGAATGACCTAACAATTGTACAACTCCACATTATCCAAGAAGCATTTTGTATGCACACTTTTGTACCATAATGTTACAGTGTGTCCTGGTTGAAGGGAAAATGTAAAGTGAAGAGTTTAAAGGAAATCTGAAAATAGCAAAAAGGAGGCAAAATAAAAACAAACAGCTTTCGTTTTCATATATCTTTCCTGTTGAGTGCTACATCGACAAAACAAGGTCCACATATGCAATAGATTATAAACAAATGACCCAAAGTGTCGAGAATAGGAAATTAAAGGGGTTTTGTAATTTGATGGCTTTGGAAATGTACTTCACAATTCTTCTATGGGTTTTGAATACAGAGTGTTTAAATGAACATTACACACCGGTAATGATAAAGAGTGCAAACCATTATGGTAACCGGTAAACAAAAACAGGAAACATTAATCATATTCTGAAAGCAAAGCAAAACAAGGCAATACAGACAGAATGAGAAGTGTTCATCGGAGAGAATGATGTCAGGCAATGGGTTTAGTCTGGTGTCTGTGCTTGGCTTGGCTTTTCCTGCATTGGAATGTGGATTCTATTTCGTTTGTGGCCTTGGTTAAGACACCAAGTTATATGAATACTGTACAGTCCGAGAGTCTAATATAATCTCACACATGCCAGACTATAACAATTCATATGATAAATGTGAAGGGAAGCATGATGGTATATTGAGGAGCCTAACAGCTCTAGTGTCTCCTGTCAATCCTAAACTCAGCTTACTGAGTTTCCCTGGTGTGAACGTGTGAATGTGAGTATGCATAATACCCAGTAAAATGCTTTCCATGTGGTGTCAATTCTGCCGTTTTGTGCTCAGTTTTCCTCGGCGGCTCAGGATCCACAGTGATCCTGGCCAAAAAAAAGAATTAATGCAAATGAATGAGTGAATTCCCAGACATTTGCTTAAAAAAAGATCGGAAGGTTACACTCTGAGGTGGGTTAGGCTACGTCTACATTAATTCATAAAAGTTTTCGTCTAAAAACTTGTGTTTTAGTGTTAGTGTGGACATGGCTTTAGTGATTACATTTCCTTCTATGAAATTGAACAAAATCCAGCTACATCACCTTTGCTTATTTAAACATTCCTGTTAGATATCTGCATACATTAGATTGCATCTAAGAACATTAGACGATCTCAGAACAGTCACTGAATATCTCGTGCATCCACTCACTACAGAGGAATCAGCTTTTATAATGTTTTTTTGCCACATGATAAAGCAAAAACTAATTACAGGCTGTACAAATCAGTATTTTTTCCGCTCTCTTTTTAACCAATAGAGGAGATGTAGGCGATCTGTCATTCACTCGAGTTTCTAGGTCAGTTTGGCCCATGGATTGACTGTCTGTGACGACATGGGTGTCTGTGAAAGGAGTATATTTACATTGTGAATGAACGATGAATGGAGTAACAGCTCTATTCAGCATGCCCGTGTTGCATGCTAGTCTAATCTGCTTCGTAAAGCTATAAAGAATTCAGAAGGATTCAGATGGAACATTACAAATTCAAATTGTCCTTTACATTACAAATTCAAATTGTCCTTTTGTGTTTGGGTACAGCTCTGGGCATTTTCCCCTCTCCCTTACATCCACCTCTCATTTGGTGGTGAACACATGTGGCGTCCCTTACATGCTCTTTTATCTGCTTCCTTTCTCTTTTTCTTTTTTTTTTTGAATGCACAATGTACACTCACAAATAGCGAGTACAAGACTTTGCTTTGATTGTTAAAAGATGTCTTGCTAAATCAATATAACCTCCCACGCTGTGTCTTTTCTAATAGCATACTGTAACACTTACTTTGGGCTGTAAACGATCCTACTGAAATAGAAAACAAAGATGGAGACTGTCCTTTCGCTTTTTATATTGTGTCCTTTCTTAAGATGTGGTATTTATGGTTTGTAGTGTGAGAATCAAATGACACTGGCAGTAATTTTCAATCGTAGAAGGTCTCGGAGGTGATGAGAATGCCAGCATGTATGAACACATAGACATATCCAGTGTGCAATACAGGCATATTCAAAATAAACAAATATGTATACAGATCCAGTTGAGGACTTTAGTCTGCTCTGAGTATCTACTCTTATTATAAGCCAATAACCATTACTGGAATGTGACATGACGAAGAAATCCACAGTTGAACAAGGGCACCCCAAAAACAAGCACAACTCAATTGTTTTTTTGATCCTTTAATCAAAAACTGAACAGAAGTTAGTTTTGCAAGAACTTGTACTGATATATAGTAATATATAACTTGTATATTAACATTCAATGATTAGTTAATGGCTACAAATTAGACAACTTGAAGCTTTTGTTTTATTTCATAGTGAGTAAATACATTTCTTGTTGCCATGTTTGACTAGTGGCAAATGCATTTGACATAGGGAGAAGTAACATAGCTGTTTATCCGTCGTTGTCTTCCCAACCTGTTCATCCACCTTAAGGCAGTAGTGGCTCAGAGATTAAGGTTCTGCGATACTAAGCAGAAAGTCATGGGGTCAAGCCACAGCACTGCTTTCTATGCGGCCATAGTTGGGCCCTTGAGCAAGGCCCTTAACCCTGTCCGCTCCATACAGCACTGAATCATGTCTGACCATACATGCTGAACCTTTAAACAGACCTGTATTTCTACACATTTTCTTAAACAAGCCAAGTCATCAGTTCAACAGCAAAGAAATATCCATAAAATGTTGTAAAAGCTTCTTTTTCTGACATACCATATTTAAACCTGTAGTCTACGATCTAACGTGTTGCCTTTACCTAAATGATTAACATTAATTCTATGACCGTATAAACAGTAGAGGATCTGCTGCATAATATGAGCTGGGCCATGCTTACAAACCTCTCAGTTTAGCCTCTAAATACTGCTACAATATGTACATGGTACTATCAGCTAAAATAATTTGCTAGATCTGCATCGGTCCACCAGTCACAACCTCTTGCATTAATGAATTGCATTGCCCAAAGTCATGAACTCAAACATGATGCTAGAATCGCTGACAGGAATTTGGGTTGTGTAGCTTCAGCTAGTAGCAGCAGGTCTCTAGGCAATTTATAGCTGAGACATTGCATTATGGTTTTGCTGTACACAATACTACTGTGACCAACTAATGAATTGGTGTTTAGGAAAGACAATTTCTTGGCAAATAGACTTTATTATTATTATTATAATTATTATTATTATTATTATTATTGTTATTAATAATAATATAATTTTTGTTTTTCACTGTCAGCAAAGCGTAAGTGATTGCCGTTTTATTGTTTTTGCTACAGTGATCTTCAGCTCTTTGTTATTTATCCTTTTTATACTATCCAAATAATTAATGAGCTCCGGCACAACAGGAAAAGAAACAAATATTAATTATTTGTGATGAAATAACAAATTGTTTTGGCTGCGTTCCCAAAATGCTCCAGCTATTGCATAGCAATTCATTACACACAGAGCGAAGCTGGAGGAAAACGAGGGACCAAGAGCTATGCTCTGTGGGAATGAAATCAATACAGACAGGGTGTGTGTGTGGGTGTGTGTAGTGTGTAGTGTGTTTGTGTATCATTGAGAGAGAGAGAGAGCGTGAGAGAGAGAGAGAGAGAGAGAGAGAGAGAGAGAGAGAGAGAGAGAGAGAGAGAGAGAGAGAGAGATCTGTAGGGACTAGATCAATATGTTCTCAAGAGTTCGATGTCTGAGGAGCATTTAGACACACATAGCAATAGACAATAACCTGCATAATGTATGTCATATATAACTTGAGCAAAGTTTTTCATGCCTCACACACATTAACAATTACCCAAAAACATCTCTGGATAAACTTGGAATCTATATACTATCACTGAATATCAGATAATAATAATAGTTTAGACAGAAACAATAAATGTATGAGCAGCATTCTTTTGTCAATGTAAGACAGATTTTTGTAGTTATTTGCTAAAAATCATGGTGCTTTACATGCTGCATCTTTTACCTGTCCGACACAGTTCATTTCATTGACTGAAACAATTACAATCTTTTGTACACGACATGGATTTCTTTTTTCTTGTTTAAAGGAAAGAATGCTCAGCACCTTGCCTAATGTAAAGTGCTACACCTGCACACTTTTTGTGAGCATATGGACGGGAGTTGTTGATATGCAGTGTGCAGCTTTTCCCATTTCGAGTAAAATTTTTTGGGCTAGCATGTAGAAATTCACAATGAATTAATTCCTGCTGAGACAGTACAGGATTTCCTGGAGGAATTCCAGTTTAATAGATTACTCTTGACCACAAAGAACCACACAAAAGGGTGTGAAATAGATTAGGAAATAAGAGAATTAGCTGTTAAAATTTCTTTTACCTTTATAAAAGGATAGATAGATAGATAGATAGATAGATAGATAGATAGATAGATAGATAGATAGATAGATAGATAGATAGATAGATAGATAGATAGATAGATAGATAAACACACCTGCTCTATATATCAAAATAATGTTAACCATTTAATAAAATGGTAGAACAACAATTTAATTAAGCTTTGTGGATATAGCCCAGTCACTATACATAATTAATCAGAATGGTCTTTAATAGAGACGAATAAGACAGTGTAGTTATATTGTAATGCACAGAAATAGCCATTTTGGCCAAGTGCTGTGCGTGTGTGTGCGTGTGTGTGCGTGTGTGTGTGTGTGCGTGTGTGTGTGTGTGTGTGTGTGGTGTGTGTGTTCGTGTGTATGTGTTTGGTCCAGTACTGCTCAGAGGTTTTTCACGCCATTTCCTTTGTCCTGTTTCAAACCTGATTACTGCTTCTCTTTATTCCCCACACTGTATCGGTAGATGAGAACGTGATGAGAAGACACCTGCTATCACACACACACACACACACACACACACACACACACACACACACACACACACACACACACACACACACACAAATGCACAAAGGGTAAATGGAGTGATCTAGTATCTTCTTGTCTGCCTTGGCCTCAGCTGTGTTTAGTCAGAAAGAGTTAATTGGACACATCAGAAAAGGACAGAGCCAATCTCACTCGATGTTTGGCCCATTCCAATGGCAGTATTCCTGTGTGGCTTAGTTGACACTCCTATCTATTTTTTTTTTTTTTTTTTGCTTTATTCTGTGTAATTACGTGTGTGTAAGGATTGTGTGTGTGTGAATACGCATGTGTAAAGATCTTCCTGAGGATAGCAGATTAGCCAGTAGTTGTGAGTAGCTTGATCACACATTTTTATTTGTTCCAAATGTACCTTCAATTAATACTACTATCAACACATAGACTCTTTATGCAAATGCATGTTTATTATTAGTAAAACCATAATCAACATAGAGCATGAAGACAAAATATTTTTGTAAATGTTTTAAAGTAATTATGGTGTTTTAAATTACGTAAATCATCAGGACACCAAACGGAACTTTTGCTATGTTTCCACACCGACTGTTTTAATTGCCGGATGTGTGCATCATGGCGGATTTTGGTGCTTCCTTTGAGACTTGGTGCACCAGTAAACCACATATTATTGATTTTTATTTATCTATTTTACGGTGGTTTATGAAAGAAAGGATGTTGTGAAAGATGTGTGTTGCATTGAAGGTTTTAATTGTGCCTTTTTTATATTTATTTATTTATATCTTTAAGAAAATTGGACAAACGGAAATGCGCTCTGCATTAATTGTACTTCAATAAAATTTGTGCTGTTCAAAATAAATTTGCATTAATGCATATATTTGTATGCATTAACGCATACATCTGTACAGCACTTTTTTAAAGAGCAATTCTAAATACTAAATATACAAAAGAAAATAAGACAGGTCTCTTAAAACGAACAAGTAACATGAATGAACAAACAATGAAGTAAAATAAACAATTAACATTTTATTGCAAAATCTGGCTTAGTTGGATACAATGCAATTCTATTGATTGTAGCCTATTTAATTTTCAATGTGTAAAGCTTTCTGGCACTACAGAAGGGGTGATGCTGCCCGATTG